>NC_057810.1:508386243-508613743 GCF_018294505.1 Triticum aestivum | reverse complement strand
CCGGGCCGAATACAATAGACCAGACTCATTTGAACTGCGTCGTGATGTAGCCCGGCATAGAGGCGCCGCCCACCCCCTATGCTTCACTGATGAAGTAATGGGTCATGAATTCCTAGAAGGGTTTAAACCCGTGAACATTGAATCATGTGATGGTACAACAGACCCCGCGGTATGGATTGAAGATTTTCTTCTCCGCATTCACATGGCCCGCAGCGATGATCTACATGCCATCAAGTACCTCCCACTTAAGCTCAAAGGACCGGCTCGGCATTGGCTGAACAGCCTGCCGGCAAACTCTATTGGCAGTTGGGAGAACCTGGAAGACGCATTCCTTGACAACTTCCAGGGCACTTATGTGCGACCACCGGATGCTGATGACTTAAGTCACATAACCCAACAACCCGGAGAGTCAGCCAGGAAATTCTGGACTCGGTTCTTAACTAAAAAGAACCAAATCGTCGACTGTCCAGATGCCGAGGCCTTAGCGGCCTTTAAGAATAACATCCGCGACGAGTGGATCGCCCGACACCTCGGCTAAGAAAAGCAGAAATCCATGGCATCTCTCATGACACTCATGACCCGCTTTTGTGCGGGTGAGGACAGCTGGCTGGCTCATAGCAATAGTACGTCAAGAAATCTTGGCACTTCAGATACCAGAGATAGCAACGGCAAGCCACGACGCAACAGACACAACCGTCGCAACAATGGTGTGAACACCGAAGACATGGCAGTCAATGCCGGATTCAGTGGCTCTAAGTCCAGCCAGCGGAAAAAGCCATTCAAAAGAAACAATCCGGGCCCGTCCAGTCTGGACCGCATACTCGATCGCTCGTGTCAAATTCCCGGCACCCCTGATAAACCAGCCAACCACACCAACAAAGAATGCTGGGTGTTCAAACAAGCCGGCAAGTTGAATGCCGAAAACAAGGAAAAGGGGTTGCATAACGATGATGACGAGGATCCCCGACCGTCGAACACAGGAGGACAGAAGAAATTTCCTCCCCAAGTGAAAACGGTAAACATGATATACGCAACCCATATTCCCAAGAGGGAACGGAAGCGCACACTAAGGAACGTCTACGCGATGGAACCAGTCGCCCCAAAGTTCAACCCATGGTCTTCTTGTGCGATCACTTTCGATCGCATGGACCATCCTACCATTATCCGTCATGGCGGTTCGGTCGCATTGGTCCTCGACCCCATCATTGACAGATTCCATCACACACGAGTCCTTATGGACGGTGGCCGCAGCCTGAACCTGCTCTATCAGGATATAGTGCGCAAAATGGCATCGACCCCTCAAGGATCAAACCCACAAAAACCACCTTTAAAGTGTCATACAAGGTGTAGAGGCCTGCTGCACGGGCTCAGTCACACTGGAAGTGGTCTTCGGATCTCCGGACAACTTCCGAAGCAAGGAGTTAATCTTCGATATCATCCCCTTCCGCAGTGGCTATCACGCACTGCTCGGACGAACCGCATTTGCCAGATTCAATGCGGTACCACATTATGCATACCTCAAACTCAAAATGCCAGGACCTCGCGGGGTTATAATAGTTAATGGAAACATAGAGCGCTCGCTCCATACGGAGGAGCACACTGCGGCCCTCGCAGCAGAAGTACAAAGCAACCTTCTTAGGCAAACCGTCAATTCAACGATAAAGCGCCAGGACACCGTCAAGTGAGTCCGGAGTACCCTGCAACAGGATCGTCCGGCACGTACAGAGCTCGACTAGTAATTTGGCCTCCGTCCTAGTCCCAATCAAGCGGCGAAATTTGTGTCGCGCATACATAGTTACGCACTCAAAATACCATGGGCATAGGCGGAGGCACGGCTACGACATGGTCCACAGTGCGGCTCAACCGCCGCAGGTTCCATATATCATCACACCTTTTATTTTTAGGTCCCTATTTTCAGGAGGCTCTTCCGATAGTCCGACTATCGGACCCATAACAGGATGGAAACACCAAGGAGACAAGAAGCTTTGGTGAACAAGGGAATCCCCAGGTGGTCTCTGATATCGATCGCTATACCTGTTTTACATACCCACACGCAGCTCGCTCTTGGTTAAGGACATGTCAAATAGTCCTATTTTGCTTATCGCACCACCTATACACATACGCCTTGACGTATTATTCAAATAACAATGGAAAATAATGTACAGCGTTAGCTTACTATTACATTTCTTTATCCTTTTCCTTTACTGCTTATTTATTACAAATTGCACCCGTACATTCTGGTATGATTCAGTTCGCCAGGGGCTTCAGTGTACCCCATAACACGGCAAGAAAAGTCTGAACACACCCCGAACTTATAGCATTATATACATCAGCTCTGAATCATGTCTTCGGTCAATAGTTGGGTTTGCCTGGCTCCCATGTTTTGGTACCTTACGTTCCGCTATATCGGCTAAGGTATCATAGGGAGAACTACTGCGATTATGTCCCGGTTCGTCCGGATGAGCACCTCAGTAGAGAAAGCCAAAAACTGACTGTCATGATGCTGCGAGAGCTGGTCGCTGTTCGAGAGGTCTCAAATCCTTAACGATTTTTTTCGCTTCAGGCGAGGAATCGGCCTTGTCCAATTTAGGCATGTATAGCGCCCCAAGTTCGGCCTTCCGAATACTAGGGGCTTCACCAAAAATTTAAATTGTAGACTTCTATGGCTAAGTGAGAGTGATAAAGTTGTATAGTCCGATTGCCTTGTTCTCTGCGCTATAACCTCCTTAAAGGACCAAAAATTTGGATAAAGAGTGTCTAGATTTATCCTGAACACCCCAGCACTAGTTACATGGGGGCAGAAGCCGACGACTGGCCAACTCTCAAATTTATAAACGGCCGCACAGAAGGTAATATTTTAAATCAACAAGCGTTATATAGCGCACATGAACTCGTTTTCATATTACAGGATGACATGAGTACATTCATTCAAATATTACATCCTTAGCACACTCCTCCGCCACAAGGCGGGCACCCTTCAGGACACCGTCATAATACTTTTCGGGGTGGCAGTGCTCCTTGCCCTTCTGTGGCCCCTCCATCACCAGCTTCTCGGTGTCTATCTTCGCCCAGTGCACTTTCGCACGGGCGAAGGCCCTACGTGCACCCTCAATGCAGACTGACCGCTTTATGACTTCGAGCCACGGGCAGGCAGACACAAGCCACTTCACCAGGCTGAAGTAGCTGCCGGGCAGGGGCTCTCCAGGCCACAGCCGGACTATGAGGTCCTTCATGGCTAGTTCGGCCGCTTTGTGCAGTTCGACCAGTTGCTTCAGCTGGTCGCTCAAGGGCATCAGATGTTCGATCCCAGTATATTGAGACTAGAACAACTTCTCCGTCGAGGTCCCTTCTTCGACATGGTAGAACTCTGCAGCATCTGATATGCTGCGCGGCAAATTTGTGAACGCTCCTGGAGAGCACCGAATTCAGGTAAGTAAAAGGAAAGTCTCTTTCACATGCTTGCTTTGCATAATGAATGCCTTACCCACCGCTACCTTTTTGGACGCTTGCATCTCCTGGAGGGCCTTTTGGGCTTCGGCCTTGGCGTCTTGTGCGCTCTAGAGGGCCTTCACAAGCTCGGAATCTTGCGTCTTAGAGTCACGCTCCAAGGACTCAAATTTTTTGACAAAGTCCTGGAGCTCTTGCTGGACCTCATCAACCCGAGCCTCTTGTTTCTCGCGCTCAGTGCGCTCCTTGGCCGCCTTGTCTTCGGCCTTGGACAACGCCTTCTTAAGGGCAGCCACTTCGGTCGTGGCCCCTATTAAAATTCATGACGCTTCTATTAGCATCAACAACCTTTTCTTTATCAATTTACAAACGGGGTATCACTTACCTTTGTTCTCCTCGAGCTGCCTCTTCATGAGGCCGAGCTCTTCCTCGGACCGCTCCAGGTCCCGCTTCAGTCCGAAGAACTTCGCAGTACGAGAGGCAGCGGCCAGTAGTGACGCCATCTTATTCACATAGACATAATATGATTAGACTCCTGTAGATGTTATTTGATCCTTTGTTTGGCCTTTCTTTCCGAACACCAAACAGAGCATCAGGGGCTACTGTCTATACTATGATAATTCGATTATTTACCTCAAAGCCTGTTAGGAGGCTGGCGTAGGCTTCAGTCAATCCGCTTTTGGCGGGCTGAACCTTCTTGATCACCGCACTCATGATGGTGCGGTGCTCTTCGTCAATGGAAGCGCCGTGAAGCGCTTCCAGCAGGTTGTCCAATGCCTATGGATGGGCAGAGGTCATCGGCACAGGCGGCTGGCCCTCCTTAGTGAGGGGCTGCCTACCCGAGTCCAGAACCACTGGAGGTTCCGGCGCAGTATCTGGCTGGGGGCCATACTTGCTGCGGCCCCTGTCGTCAGAATCCATGGGGGTCTTCCCCCCCATGTGCCTGGCGTCTAGGATTTGGCCTTGGAGCGTCTCCAGAACGGTCTCCCCCTGGTCCGGTATCCTCTGAGACAACACCTCGGTGTCGTTCGTGGGCCGGGGGGTAGTTGTCGTCGGGAGTGAATCGCTGTTCATGGCAGACTGGCTCAAAGACCCATCCGAGGAGGATACGTTGATATGGGCTTTGGAAAGACTGCACAATCATATTTCACATGATAAGAAGCAATAAAGCAAAACATACCGGAAGTATAATAGTGTACGGATACTTACGACTTCGCCAGGGGCTTGTCCCTGGCAACCACTCCTCGACGCTGTAGGCGGCTGTTGTGGAGTGGTTTGGAGGAAGGGTCCTCCCCTTCTTGGACCCTTCGACCTCCCCAGACGGGGCAGCCTTCCTATTCTTCTCCCCCCCCGGTTGGGGGGGGGGGCTTTCCTCTTATTCCTCCTCCTCGTTTTTGTTGGAGGAGCACGCCTCGGTGTCTTCGGACAATGAGTCTGATACAACCTTGCGCCAGAGACCTTTCCTGGTCCCCGTGGCCTTCTTCTTGGCCTTCTTCTCTGGCACCTCATAGGGCGCCAGAAAAAGCATCTCCGTTAGGAGAGCCGTTGCTGGATCTTCAGGCAGTGGAGCTGGACAGTCGATCCTCTTCGCTATCGCCACCCAGTCCTGTTAAATTGGTGTGGGGGCTTAGATTCCTCTCTCGAATACACTGGGGAAAGGAGCATCCTATAAAATATAGAGAACTTACCAGATTGGCGGGGCGCTTTGCGCTGAGTCCGCGATCTTCGATAATGGGAGGAGGTACCTCGGCAGCCTTGAACAGCACCTTCCAGACGTCTTTGTGCATCATGTCGAAGAGCTCTCGCAGCGTCTGATGTTCGGCCGGGTCGAACTCCGACATATTTAATGCCCGTCTTTGACACGGAAGGATCCGGCGGAAGAGCATGACCTAGACCACCTTGACAAGCTTGATTTTCTTGCTTATCATATTTTTGACACAGTTCTGGAGTCTGGTCAGCTCCGCCGGTGCACCCCAGGCTATTCCCTTCTTTTTCCAGGAGGTGAGCCGCATGGGGATGCCAGATCAAAATTTGGGGGCCGCCGCCCAGTTGGCGTCGCGCGGCTCGGTCATATAGAACCACCCCGATTGCCACCCCTTCATAGTCTCCACATAGGAGCCTTCGAGCCAGGTGACATTGGGCATCTTGCCCACCATGACGCCTCCACACTCCGCTTGCTGGCTGACCACTATCTTCGGCTGCACATTGAAGGTCTTCAGCCATAGGCCGAAGTGGGGCTTGATGCGGAGGAAGGCCTCGCACACGACGATGAACGCCGACATGTTGAGGATGAAATTGGGGGCCAGATCATGGAAGTCCAGCCCGTAGTAGAACATGAGCCCGCTGAAAAATGGGTGGAGGGGGATCCCAGTCCACGGACGAAATGAGCTAGGAATACAACCCTCTCATGGGGTTCTGGAGTGGGGACGATCTGCCCTGCGTCTTGGAGCCGGTGCGCTATGTTTTCGGCCAAGTATCCGGCTTCCCGGAGCTTCGTAATGTCCTCCTCCATAACGGAGGAGACCATCCACTTACCTTCCACTCCGGACATGTTTGGAATGGCTTTGCAGAGAAGGTGAGAACTTGGGCGTTGGAGCTCGAGCGTGCGAGAATGGATGGGCAGGGGAAGAAGAAGGCGTGGGTGAAAAAGAGGAATCCTTATCCCTTTATAAAGGCGGTAGAAACTCTGCGCCTCCCCACTTGCCCCATAAAATCGCTTATTCCCCAAGCGCCGCGATTGATGGTGCGGTTGAGTTACCCACACCCGTATTGATGAGAATCCCGTGAGAAGGGGACACGATCTCTGCTTCGACAAGACGTGCCAAGGAAACCGCCTTGCAATATGTGCAGCAGCTGGTTGAGAAAAACGGTTCGAATAATAACCAGGCCGCGGCATGATGTCATGCTATGGAAAGGTGTCAGCAGATTAGATTTGTGGAATATTGTACTCTTTACGGTGGTATGTGGAATTTTTTTTCTAGAGCCAGACACAATCCTTGTGTTCAAAATCTTCCATGGAGTATTCGGAGAAGGAACCCGCCTTGCAATGCCAAAGACGATCTGCGCGCCAGACTCATCGTCATTGAAGCCTGGTTCAGGGGCTACTAAGGGAGTCCTGGATTAAGGGGTCCTCGGACAGCCGGACTATATGCTTTGGCCGGACTGTTGGACTATGAAGATACAAGATTGAAGACTTCATCCTGTGTCCGGGTGGGACTCTCCTTTGCGTGGAAGGCAAGCTTAGCAATCCGGATATGTAGATCTCCTTCTCTGTAACCGACTCTGTGTAACCCTAGCCCCCTCCAGTGTCTATATAAACCGGAAGGTTTAGTCCATAGGACAACAACAATCATAATCATAGGCTAGCTTCTAGGGTTTAGCCTCTACGATCTCGTGGTAGATCAACTCTTGTAATACTCATATCATCAAGATCAATCAAGCAGTAAGTAGGGTATTACCTCCATCGAGAGGGCCCGAACCTGGGTAAACATTGTGTCCCCCGCCTCTGTTACCATTAGCCTTAGATGCATAGTTCGGGACCCCCTACCCGAGATTAGCCTTAGATGCATAGAGAGGATGGAATGATACTTGATGCAGACATGACACAAAACCTCCGGAAAGAATTAAAAGAGTTGAATGAAAAGAACGGAGAAGGAAGGATTGAATGGATTTGAATATCTGAGAAGAACGAAGAAATGCAAAACTCCAATTCAAAAGAATACGGAGAATTAATTGCACTTCGAGACGCGAGAAGAAAAGATAATTGAACTCCACCAACAAAATCTTGATGAACTCTTGAAGAAAAGATTAAATCATGAAGAACCACCATGAAGAACTCCGGTAACAAAAGAATGATGAGATAAAATGAAGGATGAAAGAATAAGATGAGCCTTGCGATGATTTAGATGGAGGTTCCGACGAAATGGCTGAGGAAATTTTGAACTCCGGAAAAGAAAAGATGAAGACACTTGGAACTAGAATTTATTCCTCAAGAACAAACTCCAAAGAAAAGGATTAATCGCTCTGATGAAAAAAGAATAAGATTTATTGTATGCTTATCCTTCATCAAATTAAATTGATGACAAGCAATGGATTTTGCATACTACTTATTCTCATTGGAAAAGGATTGAGAAATGACATATCGCAAACTTGAGAAGGTCTTCATGAACCACAGGTAGGATTGGAAAGAACGAATGGATTGATACAATAACAAAGGAAAAGAATCTGAAAGAACCACCGTAAAAATTCGGAAATGACTGACAAAAGAGAAATAATCACCGGGAAGACTTAGAAGAACAAATATGTTAGAAGGGATTAGATGCAAAAGAATAAAGAGATTATGATCTGATTAAAGAACACTTGAACGAAGCACCGGGATAATTAGAGCACGAAAGCTGGAATAATGAGGGCAAAGAATTCTTCTGGAATGATGACCTCCGGTGAAAGAAACGGAAAAACAACTTCTGACATACTCCGGATGAGTAAGAAAAGGATATCTGACAAATGGAATAATCGAGACGATAGCATGAAACTAGAACCGCGAATCTTCGAGAGAACGGGCAAGATTGAGAGGAAAAACTCTTCTTCAATCTTCAACTGTTGACGGGAAAAACACCACGAAAATTACTGAGATACTCCGGTAGAATGGAAAGCAAGGAGGTTGGGCCAACAATGAAAAGAGTTCGAAATCGATCTTGGAGAAGGCATGTGACTGATGAAATTCATTCTTACGTCACACTTGAAAAGAACTGAGATTAACTCCGGGGGAATTAGAAGAGTCAGGTAAGATCCTGGAAAAAGACCTGTGGTTTAGGGCCCACTGAAGTGAAAACACCGTTGGAAAAGATTGAAGAACAGATAAATGATGCACCGGAACAATTGACATATTTGAGTGAGGTGACAACCTCGAATTAATTCGAAGACAGACGAATCTCCTGAGATGTCTAGAACACTCCGGAAGGATAAACTGGCGAGAGGCAAACGAGCAGGGAAAATACTTGAGCTGAGGAAAAGAATGTGATCACCCGAAAAACTTGAATTGAATCCACCGGAAAGAAAAAGAGATGAACAATGACGAACAAGACGAGAATTCACCGGTTGAAATAATTGAGAAAAGACGACAAGACTTCGCACGAGTAGGATGGATACTCGATTACGGACTCCGGCTCCGAGATGAAAAAGGGAGGGCGGGTGGGAAAGAAAACAACTGAGGATTGAACTCAAAGATGAAGAGGGTCGAGTCAACTTGACGAGAAATGCACCGGATAAAAAGAGCTGAGAACCAACGATCGGAATACCAACTGCGTGATCCTAAAGAAAATTTGAAAGGGGAAGAGGAGTAATTCAAAACACCTACGTCAAGATTCCTGACCAGAGCGACGAAGGGGCTGAGGAGTAAAAAGAATTCCTACTCTCTGATATAACTAGACTCCAAAAACAGTTTTCTTCTAGACTCAACAACGGCCAAACTACACGATCAATCAAGGGGGCTCCTAGGTCGGTCGAGGCTCTGATACCAACTTGTCACGCCCAATATGCGACCCTATCCAAAAGGAACTCGAAGGTCCCACCAAGGATAGACCCGCATATTGAAACTCTTTTGCATGGTGGATATCATTACATCAACATTACATAATAGATGGGGATACATACATAGGGCATACAATGCCACACGAATACAACATCACAATACATCATAGCATCATCCGACTATGGATGAAACACAAACAGAAACTCAAACGACATCCACCCTGCTAGCCCAGGCTGCCGACCTGGAACCTATCCCCTGATCGAAGAAGCAGAAGAAGAACTCAACGCAAGCAAGCATCGCTCTCGCGTCATGATCATCGAATAACCTGTACCTGCAACTGTTGTTGTAGTAATCTGTGAGCCATGAGGACTCAGCAATCCCATTACCATGGGTATCAAGACTAGCAAAGCTTAAAGGGGAAGGAAGGGGTAAAGTGGTGAGGCTGCAGCAGCGACTAAGCATATATGGTGGCTAACATACGCAAATAAGAGCGAGAAGAGAAGCAAAGGAACGGTCGTCAACTAGTAATGATCAAGAAGTGATCCTGAACTCCTACTTACGTCAAACATAACCCAGAAACCGTGTTCACTTCCCGGACTCCGCCGAAAAGAGACCATCACGGCTACACACGCGGTTGATGCATTTTAGTTCGTATCTGGTGTCAAGTTATCTACAACCGAACATTAACAAATTCCCATCTGCCTATAACCGCAGGCACGGCTTTCGAAATATTATACCCTGCAGGGGTGTCCCAACTTAGCCCATGACAAGCTCTGGCGATCAACGAAGGAATAGACCTTCTCCCAGGAAGACCCGATCAGACTCGGAATCCCGGTTTACAAGACATTTCGAAAATGGTAAAACAAGACCAGCAAAGCCGCCTGATGCATCGACAATCCTGATAGGAGCTGCACATATCTCGTTCTCAGGGCAACACCGGATAGGTCGGCCTACGAGTAAAACCAGCCCTCGAGTTGCCCCGAGGTGGCCCCGCAGTCTGCCCGGTTCGGACCAACACTTAGACAAGCACTGGCCCGGGGGGGCTAAAACAAAGATGACCCTTGGGTTGGCCGACCCAAGGGAAAGGTATAGGTGGTGGTGAGGCAAATGGTAAAACCAAGGTTGGGCCTTGCTGGAGGAGTTTTATTAAAAGCGAACTGTCAAGGGGGTACCATAAATCACCCGACCGCGTAAGGAACGCAAAATCCGGGAACATAACACCGGTATGACGGAAACTAGGGCGGCAAGAGTGGAACAAAGCACCAGGCAAAAGGCCGAGTCTTCCACCCTTTACCAAGTATATAGATGCATTAATAATATAAGAGATATTGTGATATCCCAACCAAAATCCTGTCCACCATGGAGAAATCTTCAACTTCACCTGCAACTAGCAACGCTATAAGAGGGGCTGAGCAAAAGCGGTAACATAGCCAAACAATGGTTTGCATAGGAAAGGTGTCAAAGGTTAGAGGTTCATGGCAATATGGGATGGCTCGATAAACAGGTAATAGGTAACGCAACATAGCGATAGAACGAAGCAACTAGCATAGCAATGATAGTGGTGAGATCCAGGGTAGCGGTCATCTTGCCTGAAATCCCGCTACGAAGAAGAACGAGTCCATGAAGAAGACGAACGGATGAAGCCACGAAGACGAACCAAGCGTAGACGAACGAATCCTCACGATCGCAACGAAACAGGAACTAACAAGAAGAAGCACACAACATAGGTAAACACATCACACATGAACAAGGCATGATGCACAACAAGCATGATGCATGACCAAGATACATGAAGCTACTCATGGCAAGAGATGATGCAAACAAGAGCAACACATTAAGGCAAGTTTAACTGAGGCCGGGAACAACATATAACAAATCCGGTAAGTCCTCATATGCATATTTCAAAATTGGTCCAGATCTGAATAAACCTTATGTTCAAGTTGTTAAACAGCAAGTTAAGATGCACAAAGATGATCTACACGAGATTCTAGTCAAGTTACATATAAAGTTCATTTAATTCGGAGCTACGGCCTAAAAGATATGAGCAAAACAAGTTAAACATGGCATTGATGCAAAATGCACCCAAACATCAAGCAAACACCTCAAAACAAGGATTCAACATGATAATATGAAACTAGATGCAAAACTAAGCAAGTTTCATATAGAGCACACTCGAAACGGAGCAACGGTTCAACACACACACATGAAACAAGTTTAAAGGACAAGCTGTCCAAAACAGCAACTAGGCATATTAAAAGCATCAAAACAACATGCTACAGCACCCCAACATAATAACAAAAGGCATGGGCATGATGTACAGGTAAAGCATTACAAAACATGAACACTGAGCTATCTCTAGAAATCACTAGAACATGTTCAAACACACATGGTAAGATTGCAAGTTATAACAATTTCAGACTTTGCGGAAAATAACATCACGATGCAATGTTTAGAGCTATCAAACAACATGTTACAGGAACTTACAATAGCAAAACAAGGCATGGAATGATTCTACTCAAAGCATAGATCAAAAGTCCCTTACTGACCCTGAGCCAAAAAGGATCAGAAAATATGATGGCACCCATGTAAACATAGCAAGTTATATTACAGATTCATACATGGCAGAAACAGAATTATGAAGGCATGTAAATGAGCTTGTGCAACTCACCACAGAGCAATACATGGCATGGCAAGGCAACCAACAATACGAAGGCATGTTTGTGAAGCTAAGCATGGCAAGAGCAAGGTCATAGGGTGCATGGAACACTAGGAAAACACATGGAAACAAGTGAACTTAATGTAAATAGGCTGACAGCAACATTATCAAGCAACTTTGGAGCAAGATATGAACAAACTACAGCAAGCTATAAATGCAACCAGGGGCATGGATGGATAGAGGATGACACGTAGATCAAAACATGTTTATAGAACATCTCCAGATTATGCATAGAATGATTAGTAGCAGCATGTTTATATAGCATCACGAAATAACAGATTCAGCCTAGCAAAACAGCAACATCATGAACCCTACTTAACAAGCTCGATACACTCACCACAAGTCATTGCATGACAAGATAAGCATAGCATCATCAAGAAGACATGTTTTTGAAACAAACCAAGTCAAGAACAAGTCCATAGCATGCAAGGATCAACTATAGCAACCTCGGCCAAATTGAATAACATGTAAACAATCTGTCAGGAAACATTTTGAAGAAAAAGTAGAGAACTCAAATGACATGCTAGACTACTCCATAATTGCAACAAAGGGCATGAATGGATAGAAAAACATCATATGTTCAAAACATCCTTACTGAAGTATCTCAAAATATGCATGGATCTCTCTGTAGCATCAAGTTTACATGGCATCAAAATTACAGCAGAACAGGGACTAAAATCAGCAATATCACGATCCCTAGTTTGCATGCTTGTGCTAGTCACCACATTGATCACAAAAATACATGGCATACACCCCTGTAAAGATGGCATGGCCTAGTTCAAAACACATGTAGACATCAACCTCATAGGATGCACACATCAATCATGGAAAATATGATAAAAGAGCTCGTTCTGATAACAGACAGCAGAAAACATTATGAAGCACTCTTACAATGATGATTCAGGCATCTAGATGACCTCAAATGAATATGACACAATGGAATGAAATGATATACTCGTCGAGGCGAACAATTTGACATATTACACGCACGAAACGGAGCAGCGGATGCAGAGATATCATGCGATAAACAGAGCAACATATTATGACAATCTCGGGACTTGGCAGTTTTCTGGAAAAAACAGACGCGCGCAAGTTAACTAAATTGTGCTCGGGCGGGGAATAGTGGGCAGCTCACCATGGGCTCGGCCCAGTTCGGAAGGAGAGGAGGCAGCGGGCCTGCTGGAGCTGGGCTGGGCCTTGGGGAGGCCCAAGTGCAGCCCACACGCGGTGGCCGTGCGTGTGCTCGCACGCACACGAGCGCGTGCATGCCGGCGCGACCATGGCGCAGGGCGGCGGCTGTGCTGGCCGGCAGGGAGGCTAGGAGGAGGCCGGGGTTGCGGGAACGGGTGGATCCGGCCGGCGACTCGCCGGATCCGGTGGTGGAGACGCGGGGGCGAGTGGCGGATCTGGGAGCTCGGAGCTCCGGCGACGGTGGCATCCTGCGGGAGAGAAGGAGCTTGTGAGGAAGGAGGAGAGGAGGACGGGACGGCGGTGTTCGTCGCCGGCGGCGGGGCCGAGGAGTGCAGGCGGCGGGGTCGACAAGGCAGGGATCGGAGCTCTGGATCGGGAGCTCCTCTCCCGATCTGGAGCTCAGGGCATGGGGGCGACGCGGTCCGGGCCCCGCTGGGCTTAGCGGGCTGCGCCCAGGCCTGGCGGGCCGCGCGGTGGAGGGGGGCGTTGGGGGCGACGTGGCGAAACGCCACTGGTTCGGGACGTGGCGCAGGTGGCGGCTGGCCAATGAGGGCGCGCCAAGTGGCGTCGGTGAGGTGGCCTACGCCGGATTTCGAGGAGAAGGCGGCGGCGCGGGATCCGAGGAAGAGGTGGGAGGGGCTGACGACGCGGAATTTGAGGAGGGGCTAGGGTTAGTCCTTTTTTTGAAGGAAGGGGTGTATATGTAGGGGAGGTTAGGGTTTGAGGGGAGTTTTGGGGGGTTTCTCGACCCTTCGATCGCGATCTGATGGTCGGGAACGGAGAGGGGTTTAGGTGGGCTGCAGATGGGTTGTGAAGAGAGGTTGGGCTGAGATGAGAGAAGAGGAATGCAACCCGGCAATGGTTTTCGGAGACCGAAAACGTCCGACGGTTACACCGGCTATATTGCGGCTGTAAGTTTAACGGTTGGGCTATCAAATGGACTGCAAATGCGAGGAAACTTGGCAGGCGGCCTGTCTACACTATAATAAGACCGCACGACAAGTTGCAACCCATTACAAGAACATTTTTATGCCACTTATAAAATAATATTTCGGAGGTGCCGCGGGCGCGTGCGAGTGTGGCAGGACTCCGAACGGACAACGGAGAGAACCCGGTGAACCCGAACGGATGCAAGTTTTGAAAACCATGCGGATGAAATGCAGATAATGACATGGCAAAATGCGACACGCAAGCAAATGACATGGCAGCATCGGCGAATAACTGGCAGACACCTGGTGCATCGAATCCGGGGCGTTACAGTTATCATCCATCAGCCAATGCTATCCCACAGGCTGGTGAGTATAGTATTATACCACTTCTAGTATTACCTATGTTGTTCTTTAATACTTTTGTGTGCCATCTAGTTAATCTCGAGTACAAACGATACACATTCTGTAGCTTTCATCTATGTTCTCCCTTTAGTTTTTGAGACATGTTGCAGCTAGTTAACCCTAGTCCTACTATTTATGTCGTCTCCTACAGGCACTCATTACATAAAACTAACTACTAGTTGTCTTCCATGCATGTCACATACAATTGAACACATTGATATATCCACAAGAACCTCACGGAGCAATGTAAAGGCCAATAAACTTGATGTCAATGATACCCAATATGATGGAATATGTAAAGGCAGTTCTTCAGAAGACTTGCAGAAAGATGATGAATCCTCTTCACCCCACAAGGTCCTCGCTCTAACTTGGCATGTGATATGGGTACAACATGCATATAATGTCCTGGAGTGTATCTACTCTGTTGCAATGCCATGTGCTTAGCATGCTGATCCTGCATGTAAATATGTCATGCCTTCTTATTTTTCAGTACCTATTCCATTCATGATAACATGTTTTCAAATTCAAGTACTGTCATTCTACTCTATCGCAATGCCATCTACTTAATTTGGACATCATGCTTCTGAATATCTTATGCATTGTTATTCATCAGTATGTACTTCATCTATCTACCATACCATGTTTTTTACATTGAAGTGTTGTTCTAGTGCTCTGTTGCAATGCCATCTTAGTTTCCCAATCATACACGTGTATGTTGCCTTAGTTTTTTCGGTACGTATTCTGCTAGCATACAGTTTTACATTCAACTAGTGTTTTTTTACTGTGTTGTCCTGTCGTATCCCTAGCTCTTACACCATACTCCCTTCGTCCGGATTACATGTTGCCGAAATGGATAAAAAAGGATGTATCTAGAACTGAAATACGCCTAGACCCATCCATTTTTTTCCGGATGGATGGAATACATGTCAATATGTCATGCCTTTCTATTCTTCAGTACCTATTCCAGCTCTCTGCTATAGCATGTTTTTTAATTAAAGCACCATTCTTCTATACAAGGCATGCAAGGGGAAGACGACTATGTTAGAATCTGAAGGGTTACAAACAAGGCCTTTGCAAAAGATCCAAACGCCAGGAGATAATAAACCAACTCCAGTTTTTATAGATACTACTCCAGCACAGAGAAACCCAACTCCTACTGATAATAAGCAGATTCCAGTTGCCAAAGAACTAGTCCGCTCCAGTCCAGCAAAAATATGTCAACTCCATTCTAAGAAGTGTGTGTGTATCCTTGCATCATGAAATTTTATAGCATGTGATCATATTTTCTACATGTTTCTTACCCATCTCTCTTTTAGAAAATAAGCTTAATAGATAGAAGAATTTCTGCACTGGTATCATCTGTGAGGAAAGATTCTTGTAGGAATTCTCTGTGCTCCAATGCACATGTAAGTACCTGTTGTATATCACTATATTTTTACATCAGCATGTATTTTGTTAATTGGCTTGAATCCAACCTTTATCTGATCTAAATTTAGTTGTAGGAAAATGTATGATTAAAGGCCACAATGTTGATTTTTGTAAGGAAAACTGCCTGGTAGTTTTGCATCCTAAGCTGCATGAGTGTACTATCTCATATCAGTGGGTTTGAATACTTTGGTTCTGCAGTGGGTTTTTAGTGTTTTTTTACTGTGTTGTCCTGTCGTATCCCTAGCTCTTACATCATACTCCCTCCGTCTGGATTACATGTCGCGGAAATGGATAAAACTAGATGTATCTAGAACTGAAATACGCCTAGACCCATCCATTTATTTTCGGATGGAGGGAATACATGTCAATATGTCATGCCTTTCTATTCTTCAATACCTATTCCATCTCTGATGTAGCATGTTTTATAATTGAAGCACCATTCTTCTATATAAGGCATCCAAGGGGAAGACGGCTATGTTAGAATCTGAAGGGTTACAAACTAGGTCTTTGCAAAAGATCCAAACGCCAGGAGATAATAAAGCAACTCCATTTTTCATAGATACTGCTCCAGCACAGATAAACCCAACTCCCACTTATAATAAGCAGATTCCAGTGGCCAAAGAACTAGTCCGCTCCAGTCTAGCAAAAGAATGTCAAAACCATTCTAAGAAGCATGTGCGTATCCTCGCATCATGAAATTTTATAGCATTCTGATCATATTTTCTACATGTTTCTTACCCATCTCTCTTTTAGAAAATAAGGTTAAATGATAGAAGACTTCCTTCATTGGGATTGTATTCAAGGAAAATATCTTGCGGGAATTCCCTGTGCTCCAATGCTGATGTAAGTACCTCTTGTATATCACTATATTTTTACATCAGCATGTATTTTGTTAATCGGCGTGAATCCAACCTTTATTTGACCCAAAATTAGTTGTAGAAAAATGTTAAAGGTGCCAATGTTGATTTTTGTAAAGAAAATTTCCTGGTAGTTTTGCATACTGAGATGCATGAGTGTACTATCTCATATCATGCACATTACTGAATTGTAGTGCTACTCTAGTTGCCCATTCATTCATTGTGTCGATGTTTCTTTCATATTACCTTACCTGTCTAATGATAGCTATGCCATATTCTGTTAATTTGGTGTAGTCTAGTTGCACAAACGTTCATTGTGTCAATGTTGCTTTCCTATTAGCTGACTTGGCCAATGATAGCAATGCTAGTGTGTTAATTTGGTGCAGGAAGCTGAAGATAAGAAGACAAACTCTGAAAACAGCAAGGCAACCCCATCGTTTCTTTGCAATAAATCTAGGCCAGGTAATATCCTAATAACTCATGATTAATCTGTTTGGTTCCCCTCCTAATTTATGTTATGATGTAGTGGTCGAGACACTCTCCACTATCAATAATACAAGCCTGCCAAAATCGCCATCTGAATCTGTTCAGTATCCTCTGTCTTGAATGCAACAGAAAAAATATATGTTTGTGAACCAATTAATGGTAGAAGCAATGATGGAAATGGTGAAGGAATCAGAGGTGCAGAGTCATGCGACACAACAATTGATCAATGTATTCAGAGACAGTGTAGCAAAGCAACAAGAACTTGCCCACATGCTTATGGGCATCATCCGTGATGAGGTTGCAGATTGTGACGTTGTAGATCGTTAGGTTCTATTCATTTATTTGCACTGGCATCAATCTTTGATTGCCCAGTGGATGTAATTTCCTGTAATATATGCTGGATGTGCAACGTTTTTCCCTGTATGCCGCACCTTTGCTTGATCAGTTTTGGTCCTATGCATAATTTCTCGTCGTAATGGGCTCCAATTATCTAATTTTCCCTAAAGACATGTACGAACTTTAGTGGGCCCATTAAGTTAATGGGCCGTTACTAGGCCGAAAGTTAATGGTTGGCCCTCTTACCTCCCGGGTCGTTAATAGGCCGACATCGAAGCGGGCAACAGGTGGTCCCAATTGATTTCACGGGCCGTTAATAGGTCGTTACTAAGTTCAGGCTACATATGGCCTAACTATATTGTGGGCCTTTAGCAGGCCGAAAGAGATAGCGGGCTTGTACTGGACCATGAAGAGCATGGGCCGCTAAGAGGCCAAAAGTCAGGTCGTATTGTAAATGGCCCAACTGTGTTGTGGGCCTTTAGTAGGCCGGAAGAGAAACCGGGCTGGTATTGGACCATGAAGGGCATGGGCCATTAAAAGGCCAAAACTTAGGTTCAACTACAAATGGCCCAACTCATTTATGGTCCATTAACAGGCTGAAAAGCACACAGGGCCGGGAATTGGCCCAACACTTAAATGGGTCGCTAAAAGGCCAAAACTCAGGTCCAACTACAAATGGCCCAACTGATTTATCGGCCGTCAACAGGCTGAAAGAGACACCGGGCCAGAAATTGGTCCAACACTTAAATGGGTCGCTAAAACGCCAAAACTCAGGTCCGACTACAAATGACCCAACTAATTTATGGGCCGTCAACAGGCTGAAAGACACACCGGGCCGAAAATTAGCCCAACATTTAAATGGGTCGCTAAAAGGCCGAAAGATGTACATCCTGAAAATTGGCCCGTCCATTGAATGGGCCTTTAACAGGACGAAATCTCATTGGGCCGATATTAAGCCCAAATATATAGCGGGCTGTTAACGGGCTCAAACTGATGATGGGCTGCAATGGTGTCAAATCTTTAATGGGCCGTTGACGGGCCGAATTGGCACATCTCGTGTGGGCGGTGGGCTTAAATGGACCTGACACAAGTAGGCCTTATATGGGCCGGCCTGCTAATTTTTACTGGGCCGAACTTTTTCACTGGAATGGGCCACTGTTGGGTCGTGCCACGTGTCGACCTATCATAGGCGCCTCCTGTCCAATGAGTGGATGACATCTGTCCCAACGGTGAGGCAACACGTGTTTCCTCCGGCCAATGATGATTTTACACGTGGAAAATCCCCATTGGTCCAGCTGTTAACGGGTTATCGGATCCAAAACCGGACCCGATAGCTTAACGGTGTTCCGTTACGGTGGATGCCACTTGTCGGTCACCCTTGAGAAAGCACTTCTGTGACACGCGATTTATCGTCATGGAAGTGGACACTTCCGTGATGATAATTTTGGTAATGTCATGGAACACTTCTACGACAGCACATGTATGACTATCTTTATTCTATCATAAAATCGTCATGGATGTACATGCATGACAAAAAACGCGACCTACTGTGACAAACACGTATAATCACGGAAGTGTATTTTTTTTGTAGAGCTCTTCGTCCAGAGAGGGGATTCGCCAGATCCAGGTGCTTGTCAAGACAACACTATCGCAGAATGCGGCGGTATCTTAGTCCAGAGACCGGATCCATAGTGCATCCGTGCATGTGGAGACCGTCCAATCGGCTCATAGCACACTCAGCTCGGGCAGGCGCCGAGCTACTTCTTCCTCCAGAGATCGACATGAAGATCGAATGCGCGATTGAGTTGCATCGCCCTGGCGTAATGATGACTATGATTGTGCCCTAATGACTCCACCACGGGATGTCGCGTATGAGCACCAGCCCTACGACGACAAACGGACGCACGGAAGTGACCACTAGCCGATTCCTATTCGTCCTTTGAGAGACACTCGAGACCTGCTGTTCAACGCGAGATCTGTTCTCGCTTAGCAGTTGGTCGACAGAGGCTGGGCCTTGCGAGAAGGCCAAGATCACGACGTACCGGATGGTTCAGTACCATCAGGTCCCGAGTGCTTCAGCCATTACATACAAGCAGTTGGGATGACCTGGCGAAGGTGTTTGTCTAAGACCTTTGAAGGAACATACAAGAGAGCTGGAGGTTTGACCGAGTTGCAGTATTGCGTGCAGAAGCAGAATGAAACTCTCCGAGAGTATATCCAGCGGTGGACCACTCTGCACAACATGATGGAGAATGTCATTGAGCACCAGGCAATCTGCACCTTTAAGGCTGGCGTTAGGTTCAGGGAGCTGAACATGAAGTTCGGCCGAACTGAGACCCTGACTCTTAGTCGGGCTATGGAGATAGCCAATCAGTATGCCAACGGTGAGGAGGAGGACCGACTGAGGAGTGGCAAGAGCCTAGCAGGCGACACTCATCAGTCAGAGAGAAAGGGCAAGAAGCACAAGCGGAAAGCGGATGCCGGAGGGAGTGCCGAGGCTACGGCTCTGGCCTGCCAAGGCAAAAAGAGCTCCCAAAAGTAGAAAAAGGATTGGAAGGGGAAATAGCATGTCACCATGAAGAGCGAATCCTCGACCAACCTTGTCAGATCCATACGAAGAAAGATGAGGAGGGCAATTTGATTTTTCCCAAACACACCACCCGAGAGTGTCGGCTCTTGAAGCAAGAGATGCGGCAAGATCCCTCTGGAGACAAGGATGAAGATGATGACGATGAGGCTAAGGGTACTTCCGGGTACCCCGACGTCAAGAATGTCCTCATGATTTTCGCCGACGTGGAGAGCAAGAGTCACCTCAAAGTCATCAACCGAGAATTCAACATGGCGGTTCCGACTGTCACCAAATTCCTCGATTGGGAAAAAACGCTAGTAACCTTTGATCAATTAGATCAACCGGCTCATATACTGACCCCCAGGCGGTAGGCCTTGGTGGTAGATACAGTCGTGGGAGGGGTCCGACTGCGGAAAGTCCTAATGGACGGCGGCAGCAGGCTTAATATCATTTATGCCGACACATTGGAGGCAATGGGCATCCCAATGACTCTGCTCAACAAGAGCAACATGCAGTTCCATGGGGTAATCCCTGGGAAGAAGGCTAAGTCACTCGACCAGATTGCCCTCGACATCATATTCGGTGAGCAGAAGAACTTCAGGAAGGAACGACTGACTTTCGAGGTGCTGGACTTCCAAAGTGCCTATCACGCCATCCTGGGTAGGCCTACCTACACACGTTTTATGGCCCGTCCATGTTACGTGTATCTTAAGCTTAAGATGCCAGGACCGAAAGGCGTGATCACCATCACAAGAAATCGGAAGTTAGCCGAAGAGTGCCTCTAGAAGGGCTACCAGATTGCTGATGAGCAGATGGCTATGGTCGAACTGGACGAATACAAGATGGCGGTGGACGCACGCGAGTTATTGAAGTCCAAGAAGCCGACTGTGAAATCTGCTTTCCAGTCGGCCGGAGAGACGAAGCCGATGCACATCCGACTGTTGCCCCGGCCAACATCTCCACCACCCTGGATAGATAATAGGAAGCCGCGCTAATCCAGTTCCTCCGTGATAACTGGGACATCTTCACATGGAAACCTTCTGACATGCCGGGTGTTCCCAGGTAACTGGCCGAGCAGAGACTCCGTGTCGATTCGATGATGAAGCCTGTCAAGGAGCATCTTCGGAGATCTTCCACTGATAAGCACAAGAAGATTGGCGAGGAGATAATACGGCTCTTAGACGCTGAGCTCATCCGAGAGGTGTACCCCTCCGAATGGCTCGCCAACGTCATTCTGGTGCCGAAGAAAGACAAGTCTCTCCAAATGTGTGTAGATTTTAGGCATATCAATTGGGATTGCCCGAAGGATCACTTACCTCTCCCTCGCACAGATCAGATAGTAGACTCTACTGCCAGATGCGAGCGGTTATCATTTTTGGATGCGTACTCCGGGTACCACCAAATCCGATTTTACGACCCTGATGAAATAAAAACAGCGTTGATCACCCCATTCGGGTGTTTTTGTTATATCACAATGCCATTTGGGTTGAAAAATGCTGGGGCCACATTCCAGCGTATGATCCGACAGTGCTTACGGAAGCAAATCAGTCGGAATGTAGAAGCTTATATGGATGACATCGTGGTTAAGTCCAGGAAAGGTTCTGACCTCCTGACCGACCTCGCTGAGACTTTTGCGAACTTACACGCTTTCGGCACCAAGCTCAACCCAACCAAGTGTACATTCGGCGTACCAGCATGCAAGTTACTTGGATTCCTTGTTTCTGAACAAGGGATCGATGCTAATCCGGAGAAGATAGGTGCTATCGTCTGCATGAAACAATCGGCATGTCTACATGATGTACAGCGCCTCATGGGCTGTCTGGTGGCCCTGAGTAGGTTCATCCCACGACTCAATGAAAAGGCTCTGCCGCTTTACCGATTGATGAAGAAGTCTGTCAGGTTCGAGTAGACTCCCGAAGCGCATGCTGCATTGTAGGAACTTAAAGCCCTGCTTTCCACCCAACCGGTGCTAGCTGCTTCGAGCAGCAAGCAGCCTTTGCTATTATACATCGCGGCCACGAGCCAAGTTGTTAGCACAGTCCTCACAATGGAACGGGAAGAACAAGGCAAAGACTTCAAGCTCCAACGACCGCTCTACTACATCTCTGAAGTCCTGACGCCTTCCAAGCAAAGGTATCCACATTATCAGAAGCTAGTATATGAAATCTACCTAACTGCAAATAAGGTGGCGCATTATTTTCAAGAACACTCGGTCATAGTGATAAGTGATGCCCCTCTGTCTGAGATCATGAATAATAGAGATGCCACTGGCCGAGTGGCCAAGTGGGCCATTGAGCTCCTCCCACTAGACATCAGGTTTGAAGCCAAGAAGGCCATCAAGTCACAAGCCCTAGTAGACTTCCTGGCCGAATGGATTGAGCAAGAGCAGCCTGTCCCGAGTGTACTTGAAAACAGGATGATGTTTTTCGACCGCACTAAGATGCTCCATGGCTCCGGGGCCGGAGTGGTGTTGGTGTCCCCCAAAGGTGACCGACTCAGTTACGTTCTTCAGATTCACTTTGACTCCTCCAACAATGAAGCTAAGTACGAAGCTCTCTTATATGGACTGTGAATGACAATTTCTCTGGGAATTCACCGATTGATGATCTATGGTTACTCGGACCTAGTAGTGAATCAAGTCATGAAGGAATGGGATATCCATAGCCCTGCGATGACCGGTTATCGCAATGTTGTTAGGAAACTGGAAAACACTTTGAAGGGTTGGAACTCCATAATGTGCCGCGACTCAAGAACCAAGCGGCCGATGATCTGACCAAGATGGGTTCTACTCAGAAGGAAGTACCCAGGAATGTGTTCTTGGAACACTTGCACTCGCTCATGATCAGACAAGACCCCTTCATGGAAGAGCCCCTGCAGCCAGTCGGGCCTTCCAGTCCGACTGAAGTAGACATCCCTGTAGTAATTGATCTGGTCCAAGAGATACTGGTCATCACTCCCAAGTGGGCCGAGCCATATCTAGCATACTTGCTCCGGCAATAGCTCTTAGAAGACGAAGATGAAGCCCGCCAGATCGCCCGCCGATCCAAAGCTTTCGTCGTCATGGGAGATCAACTATACAAGAAAACTACGATTGGAGTCACTCAGCGATGTATATCCCCATAAAAAAGGACAACTAATATAGCAGGAGATCCACTTGAGAACATGCTGGCATCATGTTTCCTCCTGGACCTTGGTCGCCAAAGCATTCAGAGCCAGATTCTATTGGCCCCGAGATAATGAGGCCGCCCGAGACATAGTCGACTGATGTCTACTACGCAACCTTCTTCTTGAACAGTAGCAAATTTCCCTCAAGTGGATGACCTAAGGTTTATCAATCTGTGGGAGGCATAGGATGAATATGGTCTCTCTCAAACAACCATGCAACCAAATAACAAAGAGTCTCTTGTGTCCCCAACACACCCAATACAATGGTAAATTATATAGGTGCACTAGTTCGGCGAACAGATGGTGATACAAGTGTAATTTGGATAGTAGATATAGGTTTTTGTAATTTGAAAATATAAAAACAGCAAGGTAACTAGTAACAAAAGAGAGCAAAAATGGTATTGCAATGCTTGAAAACAAGGCCTAGGGTTCATACTTTCACTAGTGCAAATTCTCTCAACAATGATAACATATTTGGATCACATAAAAATCCCTCGACATGCAACAAAGAGTCACTCTAAAGTTCCTATCGCGGAGAACATAAGATGAAATTTCTTGTAGGGTACGAAACCACCTCAAAGTTATTCTTTCAATCAATCCATTGAGCTATTCCTATAAGTGTCACAAACAGCCCTAGAGTTTGCAGTAAAATAATACCATATGATACACATCAATCAACGCTAATGTCACCTAGATACTCCAATGTCAGCACAAGTATCTGTGGGTCAATTATACGATATGCATCAAACAACTTCAAATTCGTAATATTCAATCCAACACAAAGAACTTCAAGGAGTGCCCCAAGATTCCTACCGGAGAAACAAGGACGAAAACATGCATCAACCCCTATGCATAGATTACCCCAATGTCACCTCGGGAATCCATGAGTTGAGTGCCAAAACATACATGAAGTGACTCAACAGAACACCCCATTGTCACCACGGGTATCTGATGTCTACTATGCAACCTTCTTCTTGTATACGTTGTTCGGCCTCCATGTGCAGACGTTTGTAGGACAGTAGCAAATTTCCCTCAAGTGGATGACCTAAGGTTTATCAATCCGTGTGAGGCGTAGGATGAAGATGGTCTCTCTCAAACAACCCTGCAACCAAATAACAAAGAGTCTCTTGTGTCCCCAACACACCCAATACAATGGTAAATTGTATAGGTGCACTAGTTCGGCGAAGAGATGGTGATACAAGTGCAATATGGATGGTAGATGTAGGTTTTTATAATCTGAAAATATAAAAACAGCAAGGTAGCAAGCGATAAAAGTGAGCGAAAATGGCATTGCAATACTTTGAAACAAGGCCTGGGGTTCATACTTTCACTAGTGCAAGTTCTCTCAACAATCATAACATAACTAGATCATATAACAATCCCTCAACATGCAACAAAGAGTCACTCCAAAGTAACTAATAGCGAAGAACAAACAAAGAGATTATTGTAGGGTATGAAACCACCTCAAAGTTATTCTTTTCGATCAATCCATTGGGCTATTCCTATAAGTGTCACAAACAGCCCTAGAGTTCGTAGTAAAATAACACCTTCAGACACAAATCAACCAAAACTCTAATGTCACCTAGATACTCCAATGTCACCTCAAGTATCCACGGGTATGATTATACGATATGCATCACACAATCTCATATTCATCTATTCAAACCAACACACAGAACTTCAAAGAGTGCCCCAAATTTCTACCGGAGAGTCAAGACAAAAACGTGTGCCAACCCCTATGCATAGATTCCCAAGGTCACGGAACCCACAAGTTGAACACCAAAATATACATCAAGTGAATCAATAGAATACCCCATTGTCACCACAGGTATCCCATGCAAGACATACGTCAAGTGTTCTCAAATCCTTAAAGACTCAATCTGATAAGATAACTTCAAAGGGAAAACTCAATCCATTACAAGAGAGTAGAGTGGGAGAAACATCATAAGATCCAACTATAATAGCGAAGCTCACGGTACATCAAGATCGTGCCAAATCAAGAACACGAGAGAGAGAGAGAGAGAGAGAGAGAGAGAGATCAAATACATAGCTACTGGTACATACCCTCAGCCTTGAGGGTGAACTACTCCCTCCTCATCATGGAGAGCGCCGGGATGATGAAGATGGCCACCGGAGATGATTCCCCCCTTAGGCAGGGTGCTGGAATAGGGTCCCAATTGGTTTTTGGTGGATACAGAGGCTTGCGGCGGCGGAACTCCCGATCTAGGTTTCTTTTCGGGGTTTTCTGTATTTATAGGAATTTTTGGCGTTGGTCTCACGTCAAGGGGGTCTCCGAGTCATCCACGAGATCGGGGGCGCACCCTCCACCCTCGTGGATGGCTCGGGACTCTTCTGGCCCAACTCTTTTACTCCAGGGGCTTCTTTTGGTCCATAAAAAATCATCAAAAATTGGCACGTCAATTGGACTCTGTTTGGTATTCCTTTTTTGTAAGACTCAAAAACAAGGAAAAAACAGAAACTGGCATTGGGCTCTAGGTTAATAGGTTAGTCCCAAAAGTCATATAAAATAGCATATAAATGCATATAAAACATCCAAGATGGATAATATAATAGCATGGAACAATAAAAATTATAGATATGTTGGAGACGTATCAAGCATCCCCAAGCTTAATTCCTGCTCGTCCTCGAGTAGGTAAATGATAAAAACAGAATTTTTGATGTGGAATGCTAACTAACATATTTATCAATGTAATCTTCTTTATTGTGGCAAGAATATTCATATCCATAAGATAAAAAAACAAAAGTTTAAATTGACATAAAAATAATAATACTTCAAGCATACTAACAAGGCAATTATGTCTTCTCAAAATAACATGGCCAAAGAAAGCTTATCCCTACAAAATCATATAGTTTGGATATGCTCCATCTTCGTCACACAAAATATTCAAATCATGCACAACCCCGGTTTTAGCCAAGCAATTGTTTCACACTTTAGTATTCTCAAACTTTTTCAACTTTCACGCAATACATGAGCGTGAGCCATGGACATAGCACTATAGGTGGAATAGAATGGTGGTTGTGGAGAAGACAAAAAGAGGTGATAGTCTCATATCAACTAGGCGTATCAATGGACTATGGAGATGCCCATCAACAGATATCAATGTGAGTGAGTAGGGATTGCCATGCAACGGATGCACTAGAGTTATAAGTGTATGAAAGCTCAAAAAGAAACTAAGTGGGTGTGCATCCAACTTGCTTGCTTACGAAGACCTAGGGCATTTTGAGGAAGCCCATCATTTGAATATACAAGCCATGTTCTATAATGAAAAATTCACACTAGTATATGAAAGTGACAACATAGAAGACTCTCTATCATGAAGATCATGGTGCTACTTTGAAGCACAAGTGTGGTAAAAGGATAGTAGCATTGCCCCTTCTCTCTTTTTCTCTCATTTTTTTGATTGGCTTCTTTGGCCTCTTTTTTTATTGGCTTATTTGGCCTTTTTTATTTCCTCACATGGGACAATGCTCTAATAATGATGATCATCACACTTTTATTTACTTACAACTCAAGAATTACAACTCGATACTTAGACCAAAGTATGACCCTATATGAATGCCTCCGGCGGTGTACCGGGATGTGCAATGAATCAAGAGTAACATGCATGAAAGAATTATGAAAGGTGGCTTTGCCACAAATACGATGTCAACTACATGATCATGCAAAGCAATATGTCAATGATGAAACGTGTCATAATAAACAGAACCGTGGAAAGTTGCATGGCAATATATCTCGGAATGGCTATGGAAATTCCATAATAGGTAGGTATGGTGGATGTTTTGAGGAAGGTAAATGGTGGGTGTATGGTACCAGCGAAAGTTACGTGGTACTAGAGAGGATAGCAATGGTGGAAGGGTGAGAGTGTGTATAATCCATGGACTCAACATTAGTCATAAAGAACTCACATACGTATTGCAAAAATCTACAAGTCATCAAAACCAAGCACTACACGCATGCTCCTAGGGGAAGGGTTGGTAGGAGTTAACCATCGCGCGATCCCGACCTCCACACATAAGGAGGACAATCAAAGAGATACCTCATGCTTCAAATTTGTTACACAACGGTTACCATACGTGCATGCTACAGGACTCACAAACCTCAACACAAGTATTTCTCAAATTCACAATTACACCACTAGCATGACTCTAATATCACCATCATCATATCTCAAAACAATCATAAAGAATCAAACTTCTCATAGTATTCAATGCACTTTATATGAAAGTTTTTATTATATCCCTCCTGGATGCCTATCATATTAGGACTAAATTCATAACCAAAGCAAATTACCATGCCGTTCTAAATACTCTCAAAATAATATAACTTAATCATGATAGTTCATCTATTTCTTCAAAGTAAAACCACCTCCGTGCTCTAAAATATATAAGTGAAGCACTAGAGCAAACGACAAACTACTCCAAAAGATATAAGTGAAGATCAATGAGTAGTCGAATAATTATGTAACTATGTGAAGACTCTATAACATTTAAGAATTTCAGATTTTGTGATATTATTCAAATAGCAAGCAAAATAAAACAAAACAAAGTGATGCTCCAAGCAAAACACATATCATGTGGTGAATAAAAATATAGCTCCAAGTAAAGTTTACCGATGAACGAAGATGAAAGAGGGGATGCCATCTGGGGTATCCCCAAGCTTAGATGCTTGGTTGTCCTTGAATATTACCTTGGGGTGCCTTGTGCATCCCCAAGCTTAGGCTCTTGCCACTCCTTATTCCATAGTCCATCGAATATTTACCCAAAACTTGAAAACTTCACAACACAAAACTCGACAAAAAACTCGTAAGCTCCGTTAGTATAAGAAAATAAATCACCACTTTTGGTACTGTTGTGAACTAATTATTTATTCATATTGGTGTAATATCTACTGTATTCCAACTTCTATATGGTTCATACCTTCCGATACTACTCATATATTCATCAAAATAAGCAAACAACGCATAGAAAACAGAATCTGTCAAAAACAGAACAATCTGTAGTAATCTGTAACTCTCGAATACTTATGTAATTCCAAAAATTCTTAAATAAATTGGTGGACGTGATAAATTTATCTGTTAATCTTCTGCAAAAATAATCATCTGAAAATAACTCTTCTGTAAAAAATGACAGCTAATCTCGTGAGCGCAAAGTTTCTGTTTTTTACAGCAAGATTGCATTAACTTTCACCCAAGTCTTCCCAAAGGTTCTAGTTGGAACTTTATTGAAACAAAAGCTATAAACCATGATTAATACAGTAGCATAATCATGTGAACAAACAAAAACAATAGGGGTAAATATTGGGTTGTCTCCCAACAAGCGCTTTTCTTTAATGCCTTTTTAAGCTAGGCATGATGATTTCAATGATGCTCACATAAAAGATAAGAATAGAAACATAATGGGAGCATCATGAAGAATATTACTAGCACACTTAAGTCTAACCCAATTCCTTGCATAGGGATTTTGTGAGCAAACAACTTATGGGAACAAGAATCAACTAACATAGGAAAACAAAACAAGCATAACTTCAAGATTTTCAACACATAGAGAGGAAACTTGATATTATTGCAACTCCTAGAAGCATATATTCCTCCCTCATAATAATTTTCAGTAGCATCATGAATGAATTCAACAATATAACTATCATATAAATCATTCTTTTCATGATCTACAAGCATACAAATTTTATTACTCTCCACATAAGCAAATTTCTTCTCATGAATAGTAGTGGGAGAAAACTCAACAAAATAACTATCATGTGAGGCATAATCCAATTGAAAATTAAAATCATGATGACAAGTTTCATGGTTATCATTATTCTTTATAGCATACATTTCATGACAATAATCATCATAGATAGCAACTTTATTCTCATAATCAATTGGAACCTCTTCCGAAATAGTGGATTAATCACTAAATAAAGTCATGACCTCTCCAAATCCACTTTTATCAATATAATCATCATAAATAGGAGGCATGCTTTCATCAAAATAAATTTGCTCATCAAAACTTGGGGGACAAAAAATATCATGTTCATCAAACATAGCATCCCCAAGCTTGTGGCTTTGCATATCATTAGCATCATGGATATTCAAGGAATTCATACTAACAACATTTCAATCATGCTCATCATTCAAATATTTAGTGCCAAACATTTTATAGACTTCTTCCTCTAGCAATTGAGCACAATTTTCCTTTCCATCATTTTCACGAAAGACATTAAAAAGATAAAGCATATGTGGCGCCCTCCATTCCATTTTTGTGTAGTTTTCTTTTATAAACTAAACTAGTGATAAAACAATAAACTAAAAGATTCAATTGCAAGATCTAAATATATACCTTCAAGCACTAACCTCCCCGGCAACGTTGCCAGAAAAGATCTTGATGTCTACTACGCAACCTTCTTCTTGTAGACATTGTTGGGCCTCCAAATGCAGAGGTTTGTAGGACAGTAGCAAATTTCCCTCAAATGGATGACCTAAGATTTATCAATCCGTGAGAGGCGTAGGATGAAGATGGTCTCTCTCAAACAACACTGCGACCAAATAACAAAGAGTCTCTTGTGTCCCCTACACACCCGATACAATGGTAAATTGTATAGGTGCACTAGTTCGGCGAAGAGATGGTGATAAAAGTGCAATATGGATGGTAGATATAGGTTTTTATAATCTTAAAGTATAAAAACAGCAAGGTAGGAAGTGATAAAAGTGAGTGAAAACGGTATTGCAATGCTTCGAAACAAGGCCTAGGGTTCATACTTTCACTAGTGCAAGTTCTCTCAACAATGATAACATAATTAGATCATATAACAATGCCTCAACATGCAACAAAGAGTCACTCCAAAATAACTAATAGTGAAGAACAAATGAAGAGATTATTGTAGGGTACGAAACCACCTCAAAGTTATTCTTTCCGACCAATCCATTGGGCTATTCCTATAAGTGTCACAAACAGCCTTAGAGTTCGTAGTAAAATAACACCTTAAGAAACAAATCAACCAAAACACTAATGTCACCTAGATACTCCAATGTTACCTCAAGTATCCGCGGGTATGATTATACGATATGCATCACACAATCTTAGATTCATCTATTCAAACCAACACAAAGAACTTCAAAGAGTGCCCCAAAGTTTCTACCGGAGAGTCAAGACAAAAACGTGTGCCAACCCCTATGAATAGATTCTCAAGGTCACGGAACCCGCAAGTTGATCACCAAAACATACATCAAGTGAATCAATAGAATACCCCATTGTTACCACGGGTATCCATGCAAGACATACATCAAGTGTCCTCAAATCCTTAAAGACTCAATCCGATAAGATAACTTCAAAGGGAAAACTCAATCCATTACAAGAGAGTAGAGGGGGAGAAACATCATAAGATCCAACTATAATAGCAGAGCTCGCAGTACATCAAGATCGTGCCAAATCAAGAACACGAGAGAGAGAGAGAGAGAGAGAGAGATCAAACACATAGCTACTGGTACATACCCTCAGCCTCGAGGGTGAACTACTCTCTCCTCGTCTGGGAGAGCGTCGGGATGATGAAGATGGCCACCGAAGATGATTCCCCCCTTAGGAAGGGTGCCGGAATAGGGTCCCAATTGGTTTTTGGTGGCTACAGAGGCTTGCGGCGGCGGAACTCCCGATCTAGGTTTATTTTTGGGGGTTTCTATATTTATAGGAATTTTTGGCGTCGGTTTCACGTCAGGGGGGGTCTTCGAGTCATCCACGAGATAGGGGGTGTGCCCTCCACTCTCGTGGATGGCTCGGGACTCTTCTAGCCCAACTCTTTTACTCCGGGGGCTTCTTTTGGTCCATAAAAAATCATCAAAAATTGGCACATCAATTGGATTCCGTTTGGTATTCCTTTTTTGTAAAACTCAAAAACAAGGAAAAAACAGAAACTGGCATGGGCTCTAGGTTAATAGGTTAGTCCCAAAAAGCATATAAAATAGCATATAAATGCATATAAAACATCCAAGATGGATAATATAATAGCATGGAACAATAAAAAATTATAGATTCATTGGAGACGTATCAAGCATCCCCAAGCTTAATTCCTGCTCGTCCTCGAGTAGGTAAATGATAAAAACGGAATTTTTGATGTGGAATGCTACCTAACATATTTATCAATGCAGTTTTATTTATTGTGTTATGAATCTTCAGATCCAAAAGATTCAAGACAAAAGTTTAATATTGACATAAAAACAATAATACTTCAAGCATACTAACAAAGCAATCATGTCTTCTCAAAATAACATGGCCAAAGAAAGCTATCCCTACAAAATCATATAGTCTGGTTATGCTCTATCTTCATCACACAAAGTATTTAATCATGCACAACCCCGATGACAATCCAAGCAATTGTTTCATACTTTTGATGTTCTCAAAAAATTTCAATCTTCGCGCAATACATGAGCGTGAGCCATGGACATGGCACTATAGGTGGAATAGAATGGTGGTTGTGGAGAAGACAAAAAGGAGAAGATAGTCTCACATCAACTAGGCATATCAACGGGCTATGGAGATGCCCATCAATAGGTATCAATGTGAGTGAGTAGGGATTGCCATGCAACGGATGCACTAGATCTATAAGTGTATGAAAGCTCAAAAAGAAACTAAGTGGGTGTGCATCCAACTTGCTTGCTCACGAAGACCTAGGGAATTTTTGAGGAAGCCCATCATTGAAATATACAAGACAAGTTTTATAATGAAAAATTCCCACTAGTATATGAAAGTGACAACATAGGAGACTCTCTATCATGAAGATCATGGTGCTACTTTGAAGCACACGTGTGGAAAAAGGATAGTAGCATTGCCCCTTCTCTTTTTTTCTCTCGTTTTTTTATTTAGGGCTTTTCTCTTTTTTATGGCCTCTTTTTTTTTGTCCGAAGTCTCATCCCGACTTGTGGGGGAATCATAGTCTCCATCATCCCTTCCTCACTGGGACAATGCTCTAATAAGGAAGATCATCACACTTTTATTTTACATACAACTCAAGAATTACAACTTGATACTTAGAACAAAATATGACTCTATGTGAATGCCTCCGGCGGTGTACCGGGATGTGCAATGATTCAAGAGTGACATGTATGAAAAATTATGAACTGTGGCTTTGCCACAAATACGATGCAAACTACATGATCATGCAAAGCAATATGACAATGATGGAGCGTTTCATAATAAACGAAACGGCGGAAAGTTGCATGAGAATATATCTTGGAATGGCTATGGAAATGCCATAATAGGTAGGTATGGTGTCTATTTTGAGGAAGGTATATGGTGGGTGTATGGTACCGGCGAAAGTTGTGTGGTACTAGAGAGGCTAGCAATGATTGAAGGGTGAGAGTGCGTATAATCCATGGACTCAAAATGTTGAAACTAAGTACTACGCGCATGCTCCTAAGGGGATATATTGGTAGGAAAAGACCATCGCTCGTCCTCGACCGTCACTCATAAGGAAGACAATCAATAAATAAATCATGCTCCAACTTCATCACATAATGGTTCACCATACATGCATGCTACGAGAATCACAAACTTTAACACAAGTATCTCTCAAATTCACAACTACTCTACTAGCATGACTCTAATATCACCATCTTCATATCTCAAAACAATCATAAAGAATCAAACTTCTCATAGTATTCAATGCACTTTATATGAAAGTTTTTATTATACCCATCTTGGATGTCCATCATATTAGGACTAGTTTTATAACCAAAGCAAATTACCATGTTGTTCTAGAAGACTCTGTAGGACCTTGAAGTAAGTCTAGAGGGGGGTGATTAGACTACTTGACCAATTAAAAACTTAACCTTTTCCCAGTTTTAGAGTTTGGCAGATTTTAGCTATCTTAGGACAAGTCAAGCAATCATCACACAATTCAAGCGAGCATGCAAAGAGTATATAGGCAGCAGAAATTAAAGCACGCAACTTGCAAGAAAGTAAAGGAAGGGTTTGGAGGATTCAAACGCAATTGGAGACACGGATGTTTTTGGCGTGGTTCCGATAGGTGGTGCTATCGTACATCCACGTTGATGGAGACTTCAACCCACGAAGGGTAACGGCTGCGCGAGTCCACGGAGGGCTCCACCCACGAAGGGTCCACGAAGAAGCAACCTTGTCTATCCCACCATGGCCGTCGCCCACGAAGGACTTGCCTCACTAGCGGTAGATCTTCACGAAGTAGGCGATCTCCTTGCCCTTACAAACTCCTTGGTTCAACTCCACAATCTTGTCGGAGGCTCCCAAGTGACACCTAGCCAATCTAGGAGACACCACTCTCCAAGAAGTAACAAATGGTGCGTTGATGATGAACTCCTTGCTCTTGTGCTTCAAATGATAGTCTCCCCAACACTCAACTCTCTCTCATAGGATTTGGATCTGGTGGAAAGAGGATTTGAGTGGAAAGCAACTTGGGAAGGCTAGAGATCAAGATTCATATGGTAGGAATGGAATATCTTGGCCTCAACACATGAGTAGGTGGTTCTCTCTCAGAAATGGTAAGTTGGAAGTGTAGGTTTAGTCTGATGGCTCTCTCCACGAATGAAGAGGAGGTGGAGGGGTATATATAGCCTCCACACAAAATCTAACCGTTACACACAATTTACCAAACTCGGTGGGACCGATTCAACAGACTCGGTCGGACCGATTTAGTAAACCTAGTGACCGTTAGTGATTTTCGGTGGGACTGACATGCAACTCGGTGAGACCGATTCGGTTAGGGTTAGGGCATAACGTAATCTCGGTAAGACCGATTACACAAACTCGGTAAGACCGATTTTGGTAATAAGCTTTCCAGAGAGTTGGTCAGGTAAACTCGGTGGGACCGATTTGCTCTTTTCGGTGAGACCGAAATGTTACAAAAGGGAAACAGAGAGTTTACATTGCAATCTCGGTGGGACCGATCGCTCACTTCGGTTAGACCGAAACGTTACGAAGGGAAACAGAGAGATTACAATCCCATCTCGGTGAGACCGAGATCCCTATCGGTAGGACCGATTTGCTTAGGGTTTGTGGCAGTGGCTATGACTTTTGGAATCGGTGGCGCCGGATTGGAAGAATCGGTGTGACCGATTTTGGCTTTGGGTTTAGGTCATTTGTGGATGTGGGAAAGTAGCTGAGGGTTTTGGAGCATATCACAAAGCACATGAAGCAAGAGGCTCATTAAGCAACACCTCATCCCTCCTTGATAGTATTGGCTTTTCCTATAGACTCAATGTGATCTTGGATCACTAAAATATAAAATGAAGAGTCTTGAGCCTTTGAGCTTGAGCCAATCCTTTGTCCTTAGTATTTTGAGGGATCCACTTTCATCATCCATGCCATGCCATTCATTGAGCTTTCCTGAAATAATAGTCTTGGAATAGCATTAGCTCAATGAGCTATATGTTGTTATGAATTACCAAAACCACCTAGGGATAGTTGCACTTTCAATCTCCCCCTTTTTGGTAATTGATGACAACATATAGATCAAAGCTTCGACAAAAGATAATAAGAATAAAAACATCGTCGCTTTGAGAAGTATGTGATAAGCAAGAGCTCCCCCTAAATTTGTGCATAGTTTAAAATTTGCTTTGGACTGCAAATGCACAAGGAATTAGGCTCATGGGTTACTCTTCCATGTCACATACATCTTGGTGGAGCGCTCAAAATGATAAGTATTGAATACATGCACTCATCACCAAGCAAAGTGAATGATCACATAAGATAGATAGGATAATATCATCAAACATGCATAAGTGTAGCTTATGATCAAACACATGATCATCAATGTCTCACAAGCATAGTATCTCAACCAATCAAAAAGCAAACAAGTTTAAACCAACAAAGCAAGAGAGAACAAAAGCAACACTCTCTCTCTCTCTCGAAGCCTATGATCTATACATTTTTCTCCCCCTTTGGCAACAAGTTACCAAAAAGTTCATAGAAAATGCATAGTGCTAGATCGACTCTCAGGCTTGATCTTCAGTTGGTGGTGTAGAGATGGCTCCTTGGACGAAGGCTTCAGTTGATGTAGAGGGTGCTGGAGTTGATGCTGAAGCTGGTTGCACTGGAGCTGAAGGGGCAGTAGCTGGTGCTGAAGATGTTGCTCTAGTGTCTGGCACTGGCACAGCAGCTGACCTCTGAGCTCTAGGCACTCTGGCAAAGACATTTGTGGTTGTCTTGCCCTTCCTCTCCTGCATGTCATCCTGCAGTTGCTCCACAACTGACTGAATCTCAGTTACTTTGACATCTAGATCATAGAATTTTTGTTCCATGATTCTTTCCAAGCTCTCCTGGTTTTGAGTTAAGGTGGCCAACCCCTTCTCAATCCTCAGTGATGATGCTATCAAGTAACCAAGCTGCTCCTGCTTGTTTTTCAAGAAATACTCAGATGCCTCCTCTTGAGTTGGCATCTTGGCAGCCTTCTCCTTCCTTGCCTTCTCCTTCTTCTCTTGAGCTTGAACTGATGATGGATCATCCTCATTCATGACAACCTCATTGTCTTCAAAGTCTGGATAGAGTGGAAAATGTTCCCTATCCAATAGATATTTGCCAGTTCCCATCTTTGAGTTGATCAATTCCTGAATCTGAGGGGCATATCCACAGCTCCTCTTATGATCTGCTGCAGTCCTCTTAATGGTTTCAACTATAAGGCTCATGACTTTGAATTTCTGTGGCACATCAAATAAATGCAACATATTGATGGCATGCCCTCTGATCATGTTGTGGTCACCTGACTTGGGCAACAGAGTGTGCCTCAGAATCCAATTGATAGTAGGCAGCCCTGACAACAGAAAATGGACTGATCCAAAAGAGAAAGTCTCTAGGGCTTTGTCTGGGATCTCCTTGTACATGTGTGCCATGGTATTGTGTCCCATTTTCTTCTTGGCATATACATCCAGATCATCATCATTTTCCTTTGGGGCATTTATCAGTTTTGCCCATTCTTCAACAGTGGATTGGTACCTTGTACCTTCAGACATCCAAACAATTCTTCCATCTGGGTAAAAATGTGTTGTGGAGTAGAATTGCATGATAAGTTCATCATTCCAGTTTGTGAGCTTTTGCCCAACAAAATCTGCAACTCCACAAGCAACAAAGCTGTCTTGCACTCCAGGATAGTGCTCTTCATTTTCCTTCATGTAGGTCCAGTCGACCCACCTCATATCACAAACTATGGGCTTCTTGTCCAATAAGATTGTCTCATAGAAGTCCTGTTGTTCCTTTGTATGGAACCTGTAATCAACAGCAGTTCTTCTCCTTGTGGCATATGGATCTGCCATCCTCCATAGCCTCAATCCTGAGTCTTTTCTGATGTTCATGTCCTCAGCCACAGGATGGGCATCATTGTGATCTGGTATCTTTGGCTTGAGCTTCCTTAGAACCTGTCCTTCTTCATCTTCCTCCTCAGCAACCTCAGGCACTGGGGCCTTGTTCTTCTCAGCAGCTGGAATACTCCTGGTATTCCTCTTTGGTGCAGACTTGGCCTTGGGGGCAGCTTTGGGTGCTTCCTTGGGCTTAGATGTTGCAGCCCCAGATTTAATAGCATCACCCATAAGCTTTGGTGCCTTTGGTGCTGGTGCAGAAGCTCTTCCTCTTCCATCATGGAAGGTTGCCCAACAACTCTGGCCATGGTCTTCTTGACCCTTTCCTTCCTCTTCTTGCCTTCAGCAGCTGGCTCTTTGGGATCAGGATTTTCAGGCAGTTGAGTTGATGCTCTGGCCTTGGGCATTGGTTGTCTTCCTGCAGGCCTTTTAATCTTCATGCCTGGCTTTATATCCTTTGCTGAGCCATATTCCTTCTTGAGCACCACTTTCTTGGAAGTAGCCTCATCTTCTTCAGCTTTGTAGTCCTCATCTTCTGAGTCTGAGGTTCTCTTTCTCCTTTGCCTGGTAGCAGCCTTAGGCAGGTTGCTAGGAGTGCTTCTGCTCCCTTCATCTGAAGTGCTGGAGGGACTAGTGCCCTCACTCAAGTGAATCTGCTCTGCTGACCTGTTCTGACTGTCACTTTGGTCTGACATGCTGCAAAAGCTGACTGCTGACCCTGTGAAGAGTTATAGATGAGATAGAGTGGATGAGCATCACAAAATGCAGAGATTTTTCAAAAGAATGATTCAAAAATTCAGTTTTAGTTTTCCACAGAAAGCATTTCGGATCAACCGATTTTCAAACTCGGTGATACCGAAGCAGTTTTTGGAACCTAAACTGATGAACTCGGTTGGACCGAGTCACAGTTCGGTGGCACCGAGACTGCTAGGGTTTCACAGAATCCTAAAATCGGTCGCACCGATTAGTAATTCTCGGTCAGACCGAGAGTCACTTGTGCAATGGCATATGCCAAATCGGTGAGACCGAGTTTTTCAACTCGGTGGGTCCGAGATGGTTTCGGCGGAAACCTAACCCTAAAAATTTGAATCTAATCTACTCTACGGACTACTTTGGCTGGATAGGATTGTTTCAATCGTGGCAAGAATCAATAAGAGTACAATGTGCTAGGAATCAGATGTGGATAGCACAAAGATCGAGTCCATACCCTAGTGCGGCGATGAACTCGCTACGGCGGCAACGGTGGGGTTGAATTCCGTTGACGGCGGCGGAGACCAGCGACAGGAGGCGGCTGGCGACGAGGAGACGATCCGGAGACCTTCGATGGCAGAGCGAGCTATTGCGCGGGCGAAGGGGTTCGGAGAAATTTCCAAAATTTTGCCCGTGTCTATATATAGCCCGACCCTGTCGGTGTGACCGAGTGGAACAACTCGGTGGCACCGAGATGCATAACTGTGTTCAGTTACAGCAACTCGGTGTGACCGAAAAGTTCAAATCGGTTGCACCGAGATTGAAAACTCAGATCAACTTAATGATCTCGGTAGGACCGAAATGGAGGAATCGGTCAGACCGAGAATCACAAAGAGGTTTTGGAAGTTTAAGTCTATGACGAATCGGGGACTCCGAGTGCTCCTCACACAGAGTGGTTCGAATCTGACTTGATCAAATTTTGTGATGTAGCATGAATAGAGTTTGAGACGAGAAAAGCATAGATAGCTAGAGAGGGTTCTTAGGCATTCTTGTCCATCCACTTGGCCAAAAGAAGAATGAACCAAACAATCAAAACAACAAGTGGATGTCCTTGAATGAGTAAAATATGCACCAACATGCTCACACAATAAAATGGCAAATGAAATATGTGGCAAAGCATGCACAACCAATTCTAGCATCTATCAAACAATTGGCGATGACTAGGTCATCTATATATGAGTATATTGACTTAGGAGTCAAATGAGAACATTTGATCATAGGTCATACTCATCGTTTAAGCTCAAGTGGGGTTACCACTTTTACATAATGCATTTATGTGTTCACACCATTAGAGTTGCTTTGACTCAATTTTTTGAGTTAAGCTCCCCCTAGATGTGAGATCCCCCCTTTAGAGGGATGAACTAACCTTGGGTTTTGTCGATGATGACTTCATGTAGGTGTTGAAGATGTGGATGCTCAATGTTGAAGTAGATCATTTGGAGCAATCCTTTGGAGTGAGTTGCACTTTCAACTTGCCTACATGGGTTAGTCCCACAAGGAACAAACAAGAATATCCATAGACATAGAGTGATGCACACACAAGATGATGTCCATGAAACCATTAGGTTACCTTGTCCCTTGCCTTACCAACATGAGGGTTTGTGACTCCTTGAACTAGTGCAAGATGTGGAAGTTGATTGCACTTGTCCTTGCCATAAAGATATGAGTGAAGAATGTTGGCGGAGTCACCCTCAAGAACTCTCTAGTTCTTCTTCTTCGGGATCCACATCATCTTGATGGGAATCCTTGGAGTTGTAGTTGTACTTGATGAAGTAGAACTTGACGTAGTCTTGGGAATCCACTTGACCGAGACCTTAGGTGCTTCTTCAAATGCATCAATCTCTTCTTGAAGCTTATCCTTGCCTTTGTTCTTGTGGTCTTGTGGAGGAAGATCATCTTGAGCTTGTGTTCCCTTGAAGGAAGTAGGATCATACTTCTCTTGTTGAGGAACAAACTTCGTCTTGGGGTATTGATCTTCTTCCCACTCAACTCCATTGGCATTGAACTTTCGTTCAAAACCAACACCTTGATTCTTCCGGTGTCTTCCTTGCTTGCGTACAATTTCCTCGAATTGCTTACTCCCGGCAAGGCTCTTGTAAACACCTTTCTCTATAATTCCCTTCAATAAGCTATTTTCTTGCTCAAGTGTAACTTGGCTAAGAGAATCATTAGTGGAATCAAGAGAACTACTAGAAGCAACAATATTGGATTTAACATTATTATTGTTACTACTAGAGGAAGTATCTTTCTTGTACTTGTTACCAGACTTGACTTGAGGCATGTAAGTAGATAAGAGTAAACGCTTGGCAATGTAAGAAGAACTTTTCTTACGGAGATCATCATTGATTGCCTTTAAGAACTCATGCTCTTGCTCAAGATTGAGCTTTTCAAAGCGTAACTTCTCATGAGCCCTTAAAAGTTCTCGATGATCTTCGAAGATAGTTTCATGAGCCAACTTTAGAGTGTTTAGTTCTTTAGTTAGAAGCTCAATTTTCTCCTTATCATTGTCATTCGTTTGATTAGCATGATTAATTGACGTTTCATCATAGTATTCATCACTAGAGTTGTCAACAAGTAAATCATCATCCACAAGCAAGTCATCTTCATCACTATTGAAATCAACATACTCAGGATGTGTTACCTTTGGACCTTTGGCCATGAAGCATCTTCCAATTCCTTCATTTGGTGAATCAAATATGTCGTAGGAGTTGGTTGACACAAGTGCTAGACCGGCAACACCTTCATCTTGAGTATGTTCGGAGTCGGAGTGATAGCTTCTCTCGGAGTGATTGTCGGAGTCGGAGCCGGATACCCATTCACCAACATGAGCTTGATGTCTTCGTTTTGTGTAGCTCCTTGATGACTTGTCCTTCCTTTCCGAATCCTTGCTTCTCCGTGAGGGTCTTCGTTCATAACGATCATCTCTACTCCTCCTCTCTCTTGGTGGTGATTCTTCTCTTTTGCTTCTTCTTTTTGGAGAATCTTCTCTTCTTTTGTAGGGTGCCGTACACTCATTGGAGTAGTGTCCAGGCCTCCCACAATTGTAGCAATTGCGCTCTCGACTAGAAGATCTTTTGTCATGATAAGACCTTGACTTGGAGCTTCTTTCTTTGCTTCTACTCTTGTAGAATTTGTTGAAGTTCTTCACCATTAAGCTCAATTCTTCATTGAAGGTTTGTTTCTCACTTGATGATGTGGGGGCTTCACTTGAGGCTTTGTAAGCACCACTTGACTTGTTGTGAAGTTCCTCCTTATCCTTGAGTGACATCTCATGAGCAACAATTCTTCCAATGACTTCCGTTGGCTTGAGATTTTGTAGTTTGGCATCATTTGGATCAATGTGCACACGGTATCATACTTTCCATCCAATGCTCTTAGGATCTTCTTGATGATGAATCTGTCGGTCATCTCTTCACTCCCTAAGCCGGCAATCTCATTTGTGATAAGTGCAAGCCTAGAGTACATTTCAGCGACACCTTCACCATCCTTCATTTTGAACTTGTCAAGCTGACTTTGGAGCACATCCAACTTGGATTCCTTGACGGATTCGGTACCTTCGTGCATATCAATCAAAGTATCCCAAATTTCCTTTGCATTCTCAAGACGGCTGATTTTGTTGAATTCTTCGGGGCACAATCCGTTGAAGATGATATCACAAGCTTGAGCGTTGTATTGCAGCATCTTCAATTCTTCCGCATTCGCTTCACGGTTCGGTTCTCTCCCATCAAAGAATTCACCTTGCAAGCCAATACAAATAATTGCCCAAACGGCGGGGTTATGTCCGAGAATATGCATTTTCATCTTATGCTTCCAACTAGCAAAATTAGTACCATCAAAGTAAGGACCTCTACGGTGATAATTTCCCTCGCTAGACGCCATACTCTCCTAGGTTGTGAAACCAAGGCTATGACCACCAAAAGCTATGGAAATCAAAGCAAATGGAGACCAAAGCTCTGATACCACTTGTAGGACCTTGAAGTATGTCTAGAGGGGGGGTGATTAGACTACTTGACCAATTAAAAACTTAACCTTTTCCCAATTTTAGAGTTTGGCAGATTTTAGCTATCTTAGGACAAGTCAAGCAATCATCACACAATTCAAGCAAGCATGCAAAGAGTATATAGGCAGCGGAAATTAAAGCATGCAACTTGCAAGAAAGTAAAGGGAAGGGTTTGGAGGATTCAAACGCAATTGGAGACACGGATGTTTTTGGCGTGGTTCCGATAGGTGGTGCTATCGTACATCCACGTTGATGGAGACTTCAACCCACGAAGGGTAACGGTTGCGCGAGTCCACGGAGGGCTCCACCCACGAAGGGTCCACGAAGAAGCAACCTTGTCTATCCCACCATGGCCGTCGCCCACGAAGGACTTGCCTCACTAGCGGTAGATCTTCACGAAGTAGGCGATCTCCTTGCCCTTACAAACTCCTTGGTTCAACTCCACAATCTTGTCGGAGGCTCCCAAGTGACACCTAGCCAATCTAGGAGACACCACTCTCCAAGAAGTAACAAATGGTGCGTTGATGATGAACTCCTTGCTCTTGTGCTTCAAATGATAGTCTCCCCAACACTCAACTCTCTCTCATAGGATTTGGATCTGGTGGAAAGAGGATTTGAGTGGAAAGCAACTTGGGAAGGCTAGAGATCAAGATTCATATGGTAGGAATGGAATATCTTGGCCTCAACACATGAGTAGGTGGTTCTCTCTCAGAAATGGTAAGTTGGAAGTGTAGGTTTAGTCTGATGGCTCTCTCCACGAATGAAGAGGAGGTGGAGGGGTATATATAGCCTCCACACAAAATCTAACCGTTACACACAATTTACCAAACTCGGTGGGACCGATTCAACAGACTCGGTCGGACCGATTTAGTAAACCTAGTGACCGTTAGTGATTTTCGGTGGGACTGACATGCAACTCGGTGAGACCGATTCGGTTAGGGTTAGGGCATAACGTAATCTCGGTAAGACCGATTACACAAACTCGGTAAGACCGATTTTGGTAATAAGCTTTCCAGAGAGTTGGTCAGGTAAACTCGGTGGGACCGATTTGCTCTTTTCGGTGAGACCGAAATGTTACAAAAGGTAAACAGAGAGTTTACATTGCAATCTCGGTGGGACCGATCGCTCACTTCGGTTAGACCGAAACGTTACGAAGGGAAACAGAGAGATTACAATCCCATCTCGGTGAGACCGACATCCCTATCAGTAGGACCGATTTGCTTAGGGTTTGTGGCAGTGGCTATGACTTTTGGAATCGGTGGCGCCGGATTGGAAGAATCGGTGTGACCGATTTTGGCTTTGGTTTTAGGTCATTTGTGGATGTGGGAAAGTAGCTGAGGGTTTTGGAGCATATCACAAAGCACATGAAGCAAGAGGCTCATTAAGCAACACGTCATCCCTCCTTAATAGTATTGGCTTTTCCTATAGACTCAATGTGATCTTGGATCACTAAAATATAAAATGAAGAGTCTTGAGCCTTTGAGCTTGAGCCAATCCTTTGTCCTTAGTATTTTGAGGGATCCACTTTCACCATCCATGCCATGCCATTCATTGAGCTTTCCTGAAATTATAGTCTTGGAATAGCATTAGCTCAATGAGCTATATGTTGTTATGAATTACCAAAACCATCTAGGGATAGTTGCACTTTCAGACTCTCAAAATAATATAAGTGAAGCATGAGAGATCAACACTTTCTATAAAATAAAACCACTACCGTGCTCTAAAAAGATATAAGTGAAGCACTAGAGCAATATTGTCTAGCTCAAAAGATATAAGTGAGGCACATAGAGTATTCTAATAAATCATGATTCATACGTATCTCTCACAAAAGGTGTGTACAAGAAAGGATGATTGTGGTAAACTAAAAAGCAAAGGCTCAAGTCATACAAGACACTCCAAGGAAAACACATATCATGTGGTGAATAAAAATATAGCCTCAAATAAAGTTACCGATAGACGAAGACGAAAGAGGGGATGCTTTCCGGGGCATCCTCAAGTTTAGACTTTTCTTTGTACTTGAATTTTACCTTGGGGTTCCTTGGGCATCCCCAAGCTTAGGCTCTTCCCACTCCTTATTCCAAAATCCATCAAATCTTTACCCAAAACTTGAAAACTTCACAACACAAAACGTCAACAGAAAATCTCATGAGCTCCATTAGTATAAGAAAATAAACCAGCACTTTAAGGTACTGTAATGAACTCATTATTTATTTATATTGGTGTTAAACCTACTGTATTCCAACTTCTCTATGGTTCATACCCCCCCCCCCCCCGATACTACTCATAGATTCATCAAAATAAGCAAACAACACACGAAAAACGGAATCTGTCAAAAACAGAACAGTCCATAGCAATCTGTAACTTCTGAATACTCCTGTAACTTCAAAACTTATGAAATAAAGTTATGGACTTGAGTAATTTGTCTATTAATCTTCTTCAAAAAGAATCAACCAAAAATCACTCTTCTGTAGAAAATGACAGCTATTCTCGTCAGCGCATAAGTTTCTGTTTTTTATAGCAAGATCGCAAAGACTTCACCCAAGTCTTCCCAAAGGTTATACTTGGCACAAACACTAATTAAAACATAAAACCACATCTAAAAAGAATCTAGATGAATTATTTATTACTAAACTGGAGCAAAAAGCAAAGAACAAAAATGAAATTGGGTTGCCTCCCAATAAGCGCTATCGTTTAATGCCCCTAGCTAGGCATAAAAACAAGAAGATCTAGGCATTGCATCTTTGGTAGGCAATCCATAAGTGGATCTCATAATAGATTCATAAGGCAATTTAATTTTCTTCCTAGGAAAGTTTTCCATGCCCTTCCTTAACGGAAATTGGAATCTAATGTTTCCTTCTTTCATATCAATAATTGCACCAATTGTTCTAAGGAAAGGTCTACCAAGAATAATAGGACATGTAGGATTGAAATCTATATCAAGAACAATGAAATCTACGGGCACATAATTCCTATTTGCAACAATATTAACATCATTAATCCTTCCCATAGGTCTCTTAATGGTGGAATCCGCAAGATGCAAATTTAAAGAACAATCATCAAATTCACGGAAACGTAGCACATCACATAAAGTTTTTGGAATCGTGGAAACACTAGCACCCAAATCACACAAAACATAACATTCATAATCTTTAGCCTTAATCTTAATAGTAGGTTCCCACTCATCATAAAGTTTTTTAGGGATAGAAACTTCTAGTTCAAGCTTTTCTTCATAAGATTGCATCAAAGCATCAACAATATGTTTAGTAAAAGCTTTATTTTGATTATAAGCATGAGGAGAATTTAACACAGATTGCAGCAAGGAAATACAATCTATTAAAGGACAATTATCATAATTAAATTCCTTGAAATCCAAAATAGTGGGTTCATTGCTATTTAATGTTTTGACCTCTTCAATCCCACTTTTATCAATTGTTGTATCTAGATCTAAAAACTCTGAATCATTGGGACGCCTTTAAACTAAAGTTGACTCATTTCCAGACCCATATTTATCAAGATTAATATTGTAAAACAAAGATTGAATAGGAGTCACATCAATCACTTTTATATCTTCATTATTATTATCATGGAAACAAGAAGAACACGCTTTCACAAACCAATATTTTTTAACACGCATCCTAGCGGTTCTTTCTTTGCACTCATCAATGGAAATTCTCATGGCTTTGAGAGACTCATTGATATCATGCTTAGGTGGGATAGATATAAGTTTCAAAGAATCAATATCAAGAGAAATTCTATCCATGTTCCTAGCCAACTCATCAATCTTAAGCATTTTTTGTTCAATCAAAGCATTGATTTTTTTTTGCGAACTCATAAATTATTTAACACTATTCTCAAAATTAGAGGGCATCTTATTAAAATTTCCATAAGAGTTTTTGTAGGAATTACCATAATTATTAGAGGAATTACTAGGAAACGGCCTAGGGTTAAAATTGCCTCTATACGTGTTGTTACCAAAATTGTTCCTGCCAACAAAATTCACATCCATAGATTCATTATTATTCTCAATCAAAGTGGAAAAAGGCATATCATTAGGATAAGAAGAAACACTTTTATTAGCAAACAATTTCATAAGTTCATCCATCTTTCCACTCAAAACATTAATCTCTTCAATCGCATGGACTTTTTTACTAGTGGATCTTTCGGTATGCCATTGAGAATAATTAACCATAATATTATCTAAGAGTTTAGTAGCTTCTCCTAGAGTGATTTCCCTAAAAGTGCCTCCCGTGGCCGAATCTAAAAGATTTCTAGAAGCAAAATTCAATCCGGCATATTTTTTGTATAATCATCCACAAATTCAAACCGCGTGTAGGGCAATTATGTATCATTAATTTCATCCTTTCCCAAGCTTGTGCAACATGCTCATGATCAAGTTGCTTAAAATTCACAATATCGTTCCTAAAGGAGATGATCTTAGCGGGAGGAAAATACTTAGAGATAAAAGCATCTTTGCACTTATTCCAATAATCAATACTATTTTTAGGCAAAGATGAGAACCAAGTTTTAGCACGATCTCTAAGAGAAAACGGAAATAGCTTCAATTTAACAATATCACTATCCACATCTTTCTTCTTTTTCATATCGCACAAATCAAAGAAGTTGTTTAGATGGGTTGCGGCATCTTCACTAGGAAGGCCAGAAAATTGATCTTTCATAACAAGATTCAACAAAGCGGCATTAATTTCACAAGATCCAGCATTGGTAGTAGGAGCAATCAGAGTGCTAATAAAATCATTATTGTTGGTATTGGAAAAGTCACACAATTTAGTATTATCTTGAGACATCGTGACAAGCAATCAATCCAACACACAAGCACACAAGAAGCAAGCGAAAAGAGACGAACGGAAGAGGGGCGAAGAAAAGGCAAAGGTTTTCGAAAACCGTTTTAGAAGTGGGGGAGAGGAAAACAAGAGGAAAATGGCAAATAATGTAATGCAAGGGAGAAGAGTTTATGAAGGGTACTTGGTATGGCTTGACTTGACAAAGATCTCCCCGGCATGGCGCCAGAAATCCTTCTTGCTACCTCTGGAGTTTGCGTTGGTTTTCCCTTGAAGAGGAAAGGGTGATGCAGCAAAGTAGCGTAAGTATATCCCTGTGTTTTGAGAACCAAGGTATCAATCGAGTAGGAGACGACACACAAGTCACTGAATACCTGCACAAAAAATCAAGAACTTGCAACCAACACGATAAAGGGGTTGTCAATCCCTTCACGGTCACTCGCAAAAGTGAGATCTAACAGAGATAATAAAGTAAATATTTTTGGTAATTTTGATATATAGATTGGAAAGTAAAGATTGCAAAATAGTAAACGAGATTCAGTAATATGGAAAATAGATGCAATATAATGGAAAAGAGACCCAGGGGCCATAGGTTTCACTAGTGGATTCTCTCGAGATAGCATGCATGGATGAACAAATTACTGCCGAGCAATTGATAGGAAAGTGCATAATTATGATGACATCTAAGGCAATGATCATGAAAATAGGCATCACGTCCGTGTCAAGTAGATCGAATCCTACCTGCATCCACTACTATTACTCCACACATCGACCGCTATCCATCATGCATCTAGAGTATTAAGTTCATAAGAATGGAGTAACGCATTAAGCAAGATGACATGATGTAGAGGGATAAACTCAAGCAATATGATATAAACCCCACATTTTTATCCTTGATGACAACAATACAATACATGCCTTGCTGCCCCTACTGTCACTGGGAAAGGACACCGCAAGATTGAACCCAAAGCTAATCACTTCTCCCATGGCAAGAAAGATCAATCTAGTAGGCCAAACTAAACCGATAATTCGAAGAGACTTGCAAAGATATCAAATCATGCATATAAGAATTCAGAGAAGAACCAAATAATATCCATAGATAATCTTGATCATAAATCCACAATTCATCGGATCTCGGCAAACACACCTCAAAAGAGTATTACATTGAATAGATCTCCAAGAACATCGAGGAGAACTTTGTATTGAGAATCAAACAGAGAGAAGAAGCCATCTAGCTAATAACTATGGACCCGAAGGTCTGTGGTAAACTACTCATGCTTCATCGGAGAGGTAATGGTGTTGATGTAGAAGCCCTCCGTGATCGATTCCCCCTCCAGTAGATCGCCGGAAAAGGCCCCAAGATGGGATATCACGGGTACAGAAGGTTGCGGCGGTGGAAAAGTGGTTTCGTGGCTCCCCCTGATGTTTTAGGGTATAAGAGTATATATAGGCGAAAGAACTAGGTCAGTGGAGCTACGAGGGGCCCACGAGGGTGGGGGCGCGCCCTCTTGCCTCGTGGATGCCTCGTTGTGTCTCCGACTCATCTCCAAGTCTTCTGGTTTGCTTTCGGTCCAAGAAAGATCATCACGAAGGTTTCATTCCGTTTGGACTCCGTTTGGTATCCCTTTTCTGCAAAACTCTAAAATAGGCAACAATAACAGAAACTGGCACTGGGCCCTTGGTTAATAGGTTAGTCCCAAAAATAATATAAAAGAGCATATTAAAGCCCATTAAACATCCAAAACAGATAATATAATAGCATGGAACAATCAAAAATTATAGATAGATTGGAGACGTATCAGGCAGCAGGAAGGACATGGGGTTTCGGACGCCTTGCGACCTCAACAATCGCGTCAGGGACGGGTGCCGCCAGGGTCAGCCCTGGCACGGACGCCGGCTCCTCCCGAGGCTGGGCATCCGAGCCCCGAGAAGACGGCACCGCTACTGGAGCCGCAAGAGCCGCAATGCCCCTTTGTGTCGAAGCTGCGGTAGCCGCCGTGACATGCTCGACCACGGCGGCCTCAGCGCCCTCCTTGTTCTTCTTCACCGATGACTGCGTCCTGGTATCCAACAAAGATACTAATCATCGCATCGCAATTGAGGAGCAAGGCCAAGAAAGATCACTTACTGGTCTGAGGTGATGTAGCTCCTCTTCAGGTGGGCTTCGCGGGCGTGGCTGGTGCTATGCTCCTGGGAGCGGATGAGCACGCAGTCGACGCTATGCGGGATGGTGATGGCGAAGGAGGAGTGCTGCCTGGGGCGATCAACACCGACCTGCCCCTCCTCCCAGACGCTCGCTTCGGCTGCTTCGAGGAGGCCACCCCGGATCTCGTGGTGACCCTGGCAGGATGAGCCAGCTCCATGACCAGATGCGTGTCCTTGTCGTCATCGCCGGAGAAGTTGCAAAGGAGGTCTCTCTGCCTCGGGGTAGAAGATTCCCCCTCTCCCTCCTCGGTGGCTTCGTAGGAAAGGTCGCCGGAGGACAAGTTCACCAAGGAGGCGGCCGGCGGGGGAGGCCCCGTCGACACGAGCCCGAGCTCATTGAAGACAGGCATGGCGGCAGCGATCTTCTCCCTGTCTTCTCAGCGGTACAGCAGGAGGAAATAACATGGAGGGCCGCTCAGGTCCTTCCCGGTCAAGGAAAGCAGCACCTTGCTCAACTCCTCGTCTGGCAGGCTGTCCTGGCGCGGCCGGATCTTGTCGTCGACACCACCAAGATTCCGCAAGGGACGGGAGCGATCCTGGAGCAGCGCCATGCGCTACGTTAGGAACTCCTTGATAATCATGGCCCCTGTCTGCTTCTCGACCTTCAGGTCGGCCTCCATCTTCCTCATCAGCGGCCTCAACTGGGGGTCGGTGATTCTCGGAAGACCACCCCTTCTTAGAGGTCAAGAGCTCGGCTGGCAGCTCCAGTAGGTCGTGGGAGCACTTGGCGTCCATGAGGACCCATTTGTTCCGGACGTCCTCCACCTTCTTCCCAGCGCGGGAAATCGGGTTGCTGCCACGGGCCGCGATGAAGCCAACACACCCTACGGGCTGATGGCCAGTCAAGCGGAGGTAGAAGAAGTGGCGGAGCATGGTGATGGAGGGCATCACTCCCATGAACGCTTCACAGTAGAAGGCGAAGATGGACAAAAGGAGGACAGAGTTGGGATATATGTGGAGCGCATGGAGGCCGTAATGGTGGAGAATAGCATAGAAGAAGCGGGAGAAGGGAGGAATCATCCCGGAGCAGACGCAGGAAGAAGGGATAAAAGGTGCTGTTCGCGGGCTTCGGCTCGGCGGAGGCGACCTGGAGCGCTGTTTTCCCTCATTCACCGTCATCGCTTGCCATTAGGAGAAGTGCAATCTGGATCTTCTCCTCAGCGACGGAGAGCATGATCCGCGCCGACTCAAACCAGGCAGGGCCGGCAGCCGGGGCTGGAGCTTTGGCTTTCTCGGCGACCATCAGGCAAGAGCTGCGTGGGGAGGATCAGCATATCTGGAGGATTTCTTCGTCATTGGAAGAAGGGGATCTAGAGCAAGACAAAGGGAAGGCAATGAAGGCTTGGCGGCAGGTGGCAACCCTTTGGTCAGACAAAAATGGTTGCCGAGGTAGCATGGGGAAGTGGAGACGCCCACGTCCCATCAATCGCCATGCGTCGTTCAAGGCCGCGGATGGTTAGGGCCTGCGGCGCTCCCCACTTGCCCTTTGGCTTCGCCAAGAAGGCAAGTCCAAGCACACCTTGGTCCTGGGGCTACTGTTGGCGTTCTGGATACAGGGGTACCCAAACTTGCCTGCCTGCGGCCCACTACGTTGCTCCATCAACGGCCTGGTACGGCCCAGCTTCAGCATCAACAAACTCAAGACCCTCGCGAGGGGCCAAGCCTCGCGAGGCGGGTGACGCCAAGACCTCTAAGGGGATCGGCCTCCTCAGGCTGGCTCCCGGGGAGCGGAGACTTCTATGCAAGGAGCACCTCACGAGGCTCAGCTAATATGAGCCATGACGACCAAGGCCAGGTGGGCGCCAGGAGGGCGCCAGCGGGCGCAGAGTACCAGTTTCCTCCTTGGTGCAAAGGAGGCAAGCAGCAGGCGCGGAGTCCCAAGGAATCAGCCAAAGGTTTCCATTCTGGTGCAACGAGACCAAGACCGCCAGGACGGAGGTCATCCCCAAGCCCACCACAGTGTCATGACCAGAGGCTTTTGCAGGCGAAGACCACTTTAGTCAGGATAGGGTGTACTTCTTGCCCCTTCAAATCTGGCCGTTGTGGGATCCCTTCCCGCCAACATTTGGAAAGAGGACCAAGGCCACTATAAATAGGACTTAGCCACCACCATAGGGGGGGGATCGGATCCATTCTCATCTGACCACCTCACCAGCTCTCTTGACCTCAAGAACACCTCACCTCTTGAGGCTTGTTCATCCATTGTACTAGTTCATCCTCAGCCCCTTGAGGCAATCCACCAAAAAGCTAGAGTAGGGTATTACACCGCAAGGTGGCCCGAACCAGGATAAATTGTTGTCTCTCTTTGTCCCTTGAGCTCGACGTGCTAGGATTTGAGGAATCGAGAGTAGGCAGGCTGGGTAGGTTGAGATCTCCACACGCACCCCAGAGTTCGAACCTATCAAGGGTTTGCAGAACCCGAAATCCGACATAGTGGGATAATTATTATCTAAAGTTGACACTCTTCCAAACCCACTTTCATCAATATAATCATCATACATAGGAGGCATGATATCATCATAATAAATTTGCTCATCAAAACTTGGGGGACAAAAACTACCATCTTCATCAAACATATCATCCCCAAGCTTACGGCTTTGCATATCATTAGCATCATGGATATTCAAAGAATTCATACCAACAACATTGCAATGATGCTCATCATTCAAATATTTAGTGCCAAACATTTTATTGCTTCTTATTCTAACACTTTGGCACAATTTTCCGATCCATCATTTCAGGAAAGACATTAAAAAGATGAAGCATATGAGGCAATCTCAATTCCATTTTTTGTAGTTTTGTTTTATAGACTAAAGTTGTGATAAAACAAGAACTAAAAGATTCAATTGCAAGACCTAAATATATAGCTTCAAGCACTCACCTCCCTGGCAACGGCACCAGAAAAGAGCTTGATGTCTACTACGCAACCTTCTTCTTGTAGACTCGTGTTGGCCCTCCAAGCGCAGAGTTTTGTAGGATAGTAGCAAATTTCCCTCAAGTGGATGACCTAAGGTTTATCAATCTGTGGGAGGCATAGGATGAAGATGGTCTCTCTCAAACAACCATGCAACCAAATAACAAAGAGTCTCTTGTGTCCCCAACACACCCAATACAATGCTAAATTTTATAGGTGCACTAGTTCGGCGAAGAGATGGTGATACAAGTGTAATATGGATAGTAGATATAGGTTTTTGTAATCTGAAAATATAAAAACAGCAAGGTAACTAGTAACAAAAGTGAGCAAAAACGGTATTGCAATGCTTGAAAACAAGTCCTAGGGTTCATACTTTCACTAGTGCAAATTCTCTCAACAATGGTAACATATTTGGATCTCATAAAAATCCCTCAACGTGCAACAAAGAGTCACTCCAAAGTTCCTATTGTGGAGAGCATACGATGAAATTGCTTATAGGGTACAAAACCACCTCAAAGTTATTCTTTCCGATCAATCCATTGAGCTATTCCTTTAAGTGTCACAAACAACCCTAGAGTTCGTAGTATAATACCACCATATGATACACATCAATCAACCCTAATGTCACGTAGATACTCCAATGTCACCACAAGTATCCTTGGGTCAATTATATGATATGCATCAAACAACTTCAGAATCATAATATTCAATCCAACACAAAGAACTTCAAGGAGTGCCCCAAGATTCCTACCGGAGAAACAAGGACGAAAAACATGCATCAACTCCTATGCATAGATTACCCCAATGTCACCTCGGGAATCCGCGAGTTGAGTGCCAAAACATACATGAAGTGAATCAATAGAACACCCCATTGTCACCATGGGTATCCCACGCAAGATATACGATCTTGATGTACCGCGATCTTTGTTACTATAGTTGGAGCATACGATGTATCTATAGTGAAACACCATATGATCCAACTATAGTAACAAAGATCGCGGTACATCAAGATCGTGCCAAATCAAGAACACGAGAGAGAGAGAGAGAGAGATCAAACACATAGCTATTGGTACATACCCTAGGCCCCGAGGGTGAACTACCCATCCTCGTCTGGAGACTGCCAAGATGATGAAGATGGCCTCCAATGATGGTTTCCCCCTCCGGCAGGGTGCCAGAACAGGCTCCCAATTGGTTTTTCATTGCTACAGAGGCTTGTGGTGGGGGAACTTCTAATCTAGGGTTCTTTTTGGAGGTTTCTATATTTATAAGATTTTTTGGCGTTGGAAACAAGTCAGGGGGTGCCCGAGGGCCCCACAAGCTCGGGAGGGGCGCCCTGGGGGGTGGGCGCGCCCCCCAGGCTTGTGGCCTGCTCAGTCACCTCCTGGTCCAACTTCAGTGCTCTGTGTGTCTCTTCTGGTCCACATAAAATCACCGTAAATTTTCAGCCCATTCTAAGAACTTTTATTTCTGCAAAAAATGACATCACGGTAGTTCTACTGAAAACAGCGTCAGTCCGGTTTAGTTCTAATCAAATCATACCAGCACCATATAAAATTATTGTAAACATGGCTTGGATACTTCATAAATTATAGATACATTGGAGACATATCATGGACCAGTGCATCGGATGCCCGTTCTATGCAAACCAGCCGCACAAGCCAGCATCCACCTTGAAGACTATCCCCCTCACTTGGCCATTCACTATTTGGGGACTCGACATGGTCGGCCTCTTCGGACCGTAGCGAGTGGCTTTACGCTCCTATTGGTGGTAGTGGATAAGTTCACCAAGTGGATCGAGGCCAAGCCCATAAAGAAGCTGGATTCAGCCACTGCAATTCAATTCATCAGAGAGATTATCTTCAGATTCAGAGTCCCACACAACATCATCACTGATAACGGGTCCAACTTCGACTCGGATGAGTTCCATGAGTTTTGTTACAACCAGGGCACTTGGGTCAATTATGCCTCCATGGCGCACCCGTAGTCGAATGGACAAGCCGAGAGCGAACGGGCTCATACTTCAAGGATTGAAGCCTCAACTCGTGTGTGATTTGAGCCACGCAGAAGGAGCATGGGTGACCGAGTTGCCTTCGGTCCTTTGGGGACTGAGGACGACCCCAAATTGATCCACCAATAACACCCCGTTCTTTATGGTGTACGGGCCAGAAGCGGTCTTACCGAGTGATCTGCTCCACAACTCTCCCCTAGTGGATCTTTACTCAGAAGCTGAAGCAGAAGAAGCAAGGCAGGATGGCCTGGACCTTTTGGAGGAAGAACGTGAGCTAGCACTTAGAAGATCTATGTTGTACCAACAAGACTTACGCTGCTATCACGATAGACACGTCAGAGGACGTGCCTTCTAGGAAGGAAACATGGTCCTTTGAGTGGATTAACAGAAACCTCACAAGTTGGCACCCCCTGGGAGGGACCATTCGCCATATCCAAGGTCTTACACAACAGAGCATACTAATTGTACAACTTCAAGATGAGATTCTTCAACTGCTTGCAATACTTGGCCACGGCCTCTTGGATGGTGTACCATCGATGGTTGAGAGACTTCCATTCACGGTTACAGATGAGCGCATCGGAGTAGGCCACGAAATGCTTGTGTTCATGAAACCATATGTGAATGTTACTCCAAAAGGTTGTGCCCTTTTGCTCCGTGCCATGGATCGTATCAATGCTAGTGGCTAACCATGGATCGCACAATAGCTCGTCCTCTACCCTTCTTCTTCGGATCACCAACTGTATCATCCAGTTCATCGTCCTCCTCCTCCTACCCCTTCGGTTGCTACTCTCTGGTGGCCCAATGTTGTTGTTGCTGTGTGCCATCGCCGGTCTGGGTGTAGGACTGATGCGTGGCCGTCTGGGTGTAGGTCTGTAGCTGTTGGTAGTTGCCGAAATGGGTAGGATCCGAATCTTCCACCTGCCCGTGCTCATAGCCCCCTCCTCCTCCCTCGCCTCCGTCGTGGATGGTACCTAGCATCTCCCTGTCCCCGGCGATGTACGCCGGCTCCTCTACTCTAGGCATTGCAGCGAATAGTGTGCGAGCACCCATCTACTCCCTGCCTGTCATCCGCCCTCGGACGAGCTGCGGCAAAGAATACTCGGAGAAGAGCAGCACCGCATTAACGTCTATGATGTAAGGAACCGTACCGGCAGGGGTTCTGAGCTGCTTGGTGGCGTAGTAGTACAGAGGCTTGTAATACTCCGGCCACTGCGCCATCTGTACTGTGGGCATGCCAATCTGGCAGCATCCTCCACGGCCGCCACACCACCACCAGGCCCACCGGTGCCCAATTGCTTCTTGATCTTCTCCTACTTTGCCGCCCTCGCTTTGACACGCGATTTTGCCGCATAGCTAAGTTGATCTTACGGCAGAGCGTGATGATCGGATCCTCCGGCACCTCCATCGGCTCCATCTCCGATGGTTCCATGCATCGGCGTCATAAGGAAGGAGAGGGCGGGAGAAAAGGACGGGAATTGGGCAGAGAGCGGTCGGGGATGGAAGAAGGGATGGAGGATTTTGGCACGGAAATAGTGCGGGATGCTTTCATCTTGGATGGGGTTCTTTGCTTGCATGAAATTGTGCATGACCTTAAGATTCGTAAGTCTAAAGCGGTGATTCTTAAACTCGATTTTGAGAAGGCATACGACTTGGTGAGCTGGCCTTTTTTGCATAGGGTTTTGCTAGCTAAAGGGTTTGAGGGGCATTTTATTCATAGAATCATGCAGCCGGTCTCGGGAGGTCATACTGCCATCTATGTTAATGGTCAGGTTATTAAGTTTTTTGCCAATGGTAGGGGCCTGCGGCAAGGTGATCCTGCCTCGCCCATTTTGTTCAACTTTGTAGCGGACGCCTTATCCCATTTGCTGTCCAGGGCAGCTGCTCATGGGCACATCTCTCCGGTTAGTTCTAATCTTCTCCCCGTGGAATGACCCACCTTCAATATGCGGATGACACAATCATTATGGTTGAGCTAAATGATGCTTGCCTCGCCCATCTCAAATTTATTTTCCTCTGCTTCGAAGCGATGTCTGGTCTTAAGATCAACTTTGCCAAGAGTGAAGTTATTGTTACTGGTGTGGACGAGTCTAAAGCTGTGCGAGTGGCACATCTTCTTAACTGTAAGTTAGGAGCGTTCCCTTTCAAATATTTGGGCCTTCCCATATCCCCGGACGTGCTTCATGCGAAAGAATTTGCCCCGGTGGTTACCAAGGTGGGCAACAGGGTCCATCCTTGGCATGGCAGGTATAATACCAATGCGGGAAAAGTGGCTTTGATCAATGATTGTCTGTCCTCCCTCCCCATGTTCCTGATGAGCTTCTACCTTCTATCGGGTGGGACACATGATGGTTTTAATAAACACCGTGAGGCGTTCTACTGGAATGCTGCTGATAACCGTCGTAAATACCGTTTTGCTAAATGGAAGCTGATGTGTAGGCCCAAAAACCTTGTGGGGTTAGGGATTATTAATACTTCCATCATGAATCAATGCTTGTTGATCAAATGGTGGTGGAACATTATGAGTGCGGAGGACCAGCCCCTCTGGCTGTCTATTCTTAGGGCTAAATATTTTCCTTCCTCGAGCCCGATGTTTGCTAACTGGCATGGTAGTTCTCAGTTTTGGAAGTCCCTGGTCAAAGTTAGGCATGTTTTCCAGTCTTTTGTTAAGTTTGTAGTTGGGGATGGCTCCTCTATTAGGTTGTACCTTGACTAGTGGTGTGGAGACTCACCCCTCTCTGTGACTTTCCCCATCCTATTCTCTTATTGCTCTGATCCAGATATTTCTATTGCGGAGCTGGCTTCCCATGGGTGGAACCTAGCCTTTCGATGATCCTTGTCGCCTGTAGAGTTTGAAGACTGGCAACGCCTTACTGCCTTCTTCCCCACGCTCTCGACGAACAGGGATTCGGTGATTTGGCCGCTCTCTGCCTCTGGTCGCTTCTCTGTTAAGTCGCTTTATGCTAAGCTTGTTGGTGGCACTCCTACTAATCGTTTCTCCCAGATTTGGAAGGCCTGGATTCCTCCTAAGACTAAGATTTTCTTATGGCAAGCCTTTAGAGGTTGGTTGCCTTCGGCTGATCAGATTCGCAAGAGAAATGGGCCGGGCTCCCAATTCTGTGCTCTGTGTGGTGCATTGGAGGATACCGAGCATATTTTTTTTCCATTGTGTCTTGGCTAAGCTCGTGTGGAGTTGTGTGAGAGATTGGCTTCTTGTTTCTTGAGCCCCTGCCTCCTTTGCTGAGCTGCGCAGCTTGGCAAGTAACTTGTCTGGCGTATCCAGACGTATCTTTTGGGTTGGTCTGGGGGCTCTATGTTGGTCCCTTTGGACAACTAGGAACAAATTTACTATTGAGCATGTGTTTCCGGCTAAACCTGTTGATTGCTTATTTAAATCGTGTGCTCTCTTGCAGCAGTGGAAATCATTGACTAATGTCAACGATCAGGAAGCGCTCTCTATGCTAATCTCCAAAGTTCGGGCTTCGGCCTCTCAGTTATGAAGACAAGAGCAGGAGGCTTAGTTATCTTTTGGGGTCGGCAGACTAGTTTTATTTGGGTTGTTTCTTTTCCGGCCTGCGTACCGTGTACTGGCGAGGGAGCCATGTACCTGACTATCTTCTCTTTCATTTGACCCGTAGTTGGGGTTGGGTTGTTGTGTGGTACGATCTGTTATGTGGTGCTACTTGCCTTATGGCTTTATTTATAAAGTCGGGTGTATGCCTTTCCTCTAAAAAAAGCGCAGGCTCCGCCTTCATTTTGGGTGGGCCAAGGGGCGGAGAGTGACGTTTCGTGTGTCCGTAATCCTGCAAAGCCCTCTACATTTGTCTTCGGTTTACAGAAGAAAACACATCCGGACCGCGTCGCTGACCGATAGAGGACCGCGTTGGATGGCTTCCGTGGTCTGGACAGCGCGATCCAAAGAGATGCCAGCGGTTTGCGGGTGGTCGTTGGAGATGCCTAATCAGAGACAAACACGGAAGCGCATTTTCTTCGAGGTTTTGTAGTGGACGTCTGCACTATATACCAATATATAAACGGTCATTGAATACGGACAGACCTGCCAGACCCGTATTCTGCCAAGATCAATCATCTTCAGAACGATAGTATGGAACACAACACATCATCTTCGTTCGATTTACGGGCTACCCGGCCCTCCTGTCAAGCATGGCCGCGGATTCAGGCAGGGGGACCCCATCTCTCCACTCCTCTTCGTCTTGGCAAGTGACCCCTTGCATAAGATCCTAGACTTGGCGACGCGAAAAGGGCTCCTACATAAGATCCGTGGTCGGGGTGCCATGGTGCGCACCTCCCTCTATGCGGATGATGCGGCGGTCTTTGTGGCCCCCATCAAGCGGGACATCGACAATCTTGCCTCTATCCTCAGAGGCTATGGGGACGTCACAGGCCTTTGTTCCAACTTCCAAAAAAGCTCGGTTGTGCCTATTCGCTGCAATCACCTTGACCTTGAGCAAATTCTTCAAAGCATGCCGGCGGCACGTGCCTCTTTTCCGGTCAAATACCTAGGACTACCACTATCTGTTTGGCAACTGAAGAAGGTGGATTTCCAATACCTTGAGGACAAAGCGGCCGGCAAATTGGTCACTTGGGAGGGCCAAAACATCACTACGATCGGTCGTACGACACTTGTTAGGTCGGTCATTACCTTCCAAGCAGTATTCTCCATCACGCCCCTCATCGTGCCTCAGAGCTCTCTCCATAGCCTTAACAAAATTGAGAGAGCTTTCCTTTGGTCCGGCTCGGACAAGACAACGGGAGCCAAATGCAAGGTCAACTGGAAGGTGGTTTGTAGACCAAAATAATATGGTGGCCTAGGGGTGCTCGACACCAACAAGTTTGCACGTGCTTTGCGGCTCCGATGGCTATGGTATGAATGGACGGAGCCCCGAAGATTATGGGTTGGCCTTGGAAACCCGTGCACGGAGGAGGACCTCGAGTTTTTCTATGCCTCTACGACTATCACTGTAGGGGATGGCGCCAAAATGCCTTTTTGGGGCTCCCCGTGGCTTCTTGGTTGCAAACCCAAGGATATCGCGCCACTCTTGTTTGCGGTCTCGAGAAGGAAGAATTGGAAGGTCCGTGAGGCCCTCGTGGGGAACGCTTGGATCTTCAAGATCAATCTGAACACGGACACGGATGTCTCCATCGCCCACATTAGGGAGTTCTTCACTCTTTGGATGCTCCTTAATGACGTCCACCTTCATGAGCAAACCGAAGACCTCATCGTTTGGAAGCATGCGAACGATGGGATCTACACGGCGGCCACCACATACAAGGCTCAATTCCTAGGCATGACTCTTTCCCCCTTGGATCGCATGGTTTGGAAGGCATGGGCACCTCCAAAGGTTAAGTTTTTTGCTTGGTTGGTGTTGCAAGATAGGATTTGGACCGCCGATCGCTTGGAGCGTCGAGGTTGGCCAAATTGTGGCCTTTGCAAGCTCTGCAATAGGGAGCAAGAATCAGGAGCCCACCTTTTCTTCAAGTGCCGCTACACGATTCGGCTATGGAAGTCTCTTATTGAGAAACTAGGTCTTGCGCACATGGATACTTCCGATTGGCTCATGGACGACTCCGTCTACCAGTGGTGGGACAAGAGAACCGACAACCGCAATCCTAACCGGCAAGCTATGGCCTCCCTCGCCATACTCGTCTCTTGGACCATTTGGAATGAAAGAAATGCACGAGTGTTCCGCCACAAAAGTGCACCACCGACCGTCCTACTCACCGCCATCGTCGACGAGGCCAAGCTTTGGATGGCCGCGGGCGCAAAGAAATTAGGGATTTTTTCTCTGGACGAGTAATTGTCATGCCGAAAGTGTGGGTGTGTTGTAATTCTCTAAACTCTATTCTCTCCTTATTTAATAGATGAGGCAAATTTTATGCCTCCGTTTCGAAAAGAAAAAAAATATTGCCCAGGCGATTGAACGATGATCACTCGTGTAAAATTTCCCTTTTATTTTCTGTTCGAGGTAACAATGAGTGTGCGTATACTCCGCGTGCTTATTGCTCTACTACCTTTGGCGCCTTTCTTTCACTACCAGCTTCTCGTTTTTCCACGATCTGGAAAACATACAATATGCCAGTTCTGCGTCTGGTTCTTGCTTCATGCATGCTACTGATTACATCTTATCTGTACTTTCGACATCATCACCAGCATAGCTTTCTCGCATACTTGCGGCCATGCACCAATAGCTTTTTGCTTCCCCGAAAATGTTTGAACGCCCGTTCGGAGCACCAGGATTTATCCTGATTGCCCTTAATGAACTTTGATATTCCGTGTGCAAACCGTGTCGTAAAATGAGCTAAAAACACCAGCTCAGAACTCAGCCTGTTCCCTAACAGATCAAAGCCATTTTTGGCTGCGTGACTAGGGGCTCTTCTTCATCCCGCTCGGAGGCTGTTGGCGCGGGGCGGCGGCGGACGGCGGTGCTTCGCGCTGGTGCGGGGCGCGGAGGCGCGGCGGCGGGCCCTGGCGGCGGGGTAGCGAGGGCTTGGTGGCGGCGCGGTGGGCTGCTCGGGGCGGCTCGCGCTCGTTGCTGCGGTGGCGGCCAGGTCTGGGCTCGGCCAGATCTGGCGGTACGGCGGGCTCGGGCGGCGCGCGGCGCCTCGTCGGCGGGCGCGGAGGCTTCCGCTGCTGCGTGCAGCGTGGTGGTCGGGCTCGCGGCGGGCGCGCGTGCTGGTGGTGCGCGCTGGCCGTCCTCCAGTCGGGGCTCCCCTGTTCCGGCCCCTGGACGGTGGCGAGCGGCGCGGGATGGCACTTTTGGTGAGTGCTCTTGGCTGCGGGTGCAGGCTGGCTTCGCGCTTCTGGTCGATGGTTGGGCGGGCTGCCGTTGGTGGCTTCGCGCCGAGCTGCGGCGGGCGCCATGGTGAGGCGACACGGGGGTGTGTCCGGTGGGGAGTTCTTAGGAGGGATGGGAGGCCCCGATGGCCACCCGTCGCCAGTGCAGGGGTGCACCGGTCCGGATGCGTCTGCTCCTCCTCCCCCTTTCCTCGGCCGTGTGCTCTTTGTTGGGGTTCTGGCGATGTTCGAGGCAGGGCGGTTGCTGGCATCTTCATAGGCGAGGGCTGCCAGTCAGGCCAAAGCCAAGGCCTTTGGGTGTTCACGGAGTTGCTTGGATGCTGGACGGCGGCCCTGGCGGCGGGAGGCGCGGTGTTCGTGGGCAGAGCGCGCGTCTTGGGTGCGGTCGGGCAGCCATGGCCACGTGGGTGGCATGGTCGGTGATGTTTGGTGAAGCATGGTGGTTTGGTAGAGGGTTAACACCGGAGTCCATCACTTGCCCGGTCTTCTCCGGCCGACGGTGGTGGCGCCGCGGGCGTCGTTTCCTTCTTGAAGGCTTCGTCGTGGTGTTCTCTTCTCTTCAAGTTGCTCCGGGTGAAAACTTGATCTCTGAGATCGGGCGGTGGCGGCTTTCGGTGTCGTGCCCTTCTTGAAGGCACCGCCTTGGAGTCTAGGCTTCGCCATTGTCCCGCTTCACTTTTTCTCGGTGGCTAGGTCTCGGAAGGTCCTCGTCGGCCCCAAGTGTTGTTTTGTGCTTGGTGGTCGATTGGGTAGTGTTGCGGTGCATCGGCACCCTTGTATCTTGCCTTGGGTGTGTGTGGTGTGTGGGGGGTTGCGTGTTGTACCCGGATTTGTCTTCTGGTCGTTGCTTTATATAAAGCGGGGCGAATGTCTTTTTCAGTAAAGTTTGAATCCACCGTTCAAAAAATAATGCACTTTCGGCTTTCGGGCATAGTTTTTGTTCACTTTCTAGTCCAACTGAATCAGCCCAAATAAAGGGAATCAATGTATAAAGCGCTCCTCTCCTGCACAAGTTACTTGAAAAGCTCAAACTTCTAAAGGCCTTAAAAGGAAGGCAACCCGAATGAGTAGCAGTTGCAAAACTCAAGGTGCCATGCATGACTCAAGTTTGAATCAGCTCATCTCGAAGGTACATTCAAATACTCGATCAGTTTTGGCAGTGCCGTGGGGGGGCACATGTTCTTTCTGGGTTGGAGAGTCCATGGAAAGAAGGATCTATTTGAAATGCCCAGTCTCATTCAACAAGTCGAGGTAAATTCAAATGCACAGTACGTGGCAGATGTGGATGTACACATAGGACGTGTACTCTACTCCTACGGTCACCTCCATCACTGGTGTTGATGCTGGAATGTGCATTATCAATATTGTAGTTATGATATGCAGAGGAGACTCACAGAATCATAGGCCAATTAATTAATGGGAAGGAGAGCACAAGTGGGTTAAAATAAACACAGCTGCACTGGAAGAGGTTGCGATTTGTTTAACACGGAAGGTAAGGGAGAATACATCTCAGGCAGGCACCAGTAGTTCAGCACATGAGCGGCCATCAAGTCCAAGCTTCAGCATCTGGAAGTCCAGTCTATTTCTGACCTAGAAAAGGAGAACACGTGAGGGTCGTAAATTTATCAGTCCATCACATGGTTATAGTAACTCCTCGTCTTGATGTGCACTCTTTTATCCTGCAGACTAATTAGTACAGTAGCTGGCTACTGACAAGAAAATGATTTCCAGAATTGAATGGTCTCTCCCTACTTGTCAAGCGAAACCCCAGCAAACCAAACCAGAAGCGACCTCATTTATTGGGAGCCATAATTGTGATCTACTTGTTTGTCTACTGACAGGGCAATGGTCGACGAACACCATGGACAGGCTATGTTAGTAGTAGAACACATGGGATCAAGACCTAAAACTGACTAAACAACGCACTGTCAAACTGCAGATTTCATTCCGGAAATTCTCCCTGACGATCAGCCTCACTTGTTTCCCATAAAGTAAAGTGATGGCACTTCACGTACCAGTAGGTATAATTTCATCGTTCCTAGTTTAGTAACACATCCAAAGTCTTAAAAGTTAAAAGTGCTGGGCAAGCCATTAACTTTTGCTTGGCAATTGAGGAACAGGAAAGGATCAAGACTTGTAAAGGAAAGCAAGGGCTCTCCTTTAAGCAAGGAACAAGCATGATTACTTGAGTTGGGCTGCTGCCGTCCTATCACTGCTCTCTGCTCCCATCCCAGCGAAGATCAAAGGAAGAAGGAATGTCCCTGTGTAGTGCCACAATATCGCATTTTCATGTTCTCTACGGTCGCTTCAGAGGCCCCTCTGGTATGTGCTCTCTCCTAAACAAGATCATGCTCTGAATGGGCCAATGGTATATGAACACTATGATGGCATCTTGTTTTGCACTGCACGTTCAGAGGAGCAGACCCTGTCCTAAATTTTTATGACCCAGCTGCTCTGTACTCCCTGGTTAATGGCACAACTGCTTTGTTTCCTCCACTCTGTCTGAAAGTGTAGAAAGTAAAACAAATTAGTCACTGCAACATTCGGCACCAAATTAGCAGTCTGACTAGAACTGCGTGAGGGTAAATATACCTGGTTCATATTCCTCCGTTCCTAAATATAAGTTTTTTTAGGGATTCCAACATGAACAACATACGAAGCAAAATGAATGAATCTACACTCTAAACTATGTCTATGTACATCCGTATGTAGTTCATATTGAAATTTCTAAAAAGACTTGTATTTAGAGACGGAGGGACTAGAAAATTCAGAAAAGAAATTACCGGTCATGTTGGGCCAAAGGTATACGAGGCGAAGGCACTAAGCCTAGATTCACTAGCCTATACATAAAAGTTTTCTATTCTTTGATTTCTTAAATGCTGGCTAATTGCCGGTGCCTTGCAATGGGGCATACATATTTAGTAATCCTTCAAAGTCCAATGCTTGTTAATACTTCACATAATTGATACCCCCCCCCCCCTCGTCCTCTTGGTGATAGGTGCATGATTGAATTGGGAAGGATAAATAGCAGCTGAGATAACTAGCTTTATACCGGCCAAAGTTGGATGCAACCCGTATGTTGGGGATGGCCGACCAGAGCTACAAGAACTCCAGTCCGCTGTCCGAACAAGCGTAGAACCACAAACCGGGACGAACCCGCACAAAACGGCCGGAACCATAGAGCATGAATTAGGAGGAACCAGGGGCTCCTTCTTACGGATATGGTGAATCCACAAGAGCAATATTAGCAAGACCTCACGGATCTTAGTAGTCTACAAGCTTGTAGCTAAGGTGGTTTTTGGCTAAAAGTTTTTTTTCTAGAGAATTGGGGGGGGGGGGGGATTGAGTTTATAACCAGGGACAACCCCCATGGATAGGTGCGCAGGAAGCTAGCTTTGGGAACCAGCGTACGTGCGAAAACAAACCAACTTCGAGACTTAATGGGGTAACTTCCGGAAATCTGGCGTGAATGTGCGAACTGTTGACCCAACCAAACACTGTTTCATCCTAGTCCGAGCATTGTTTCTTCAGTAGAGAGCTTGGGCTTCAGGAATTCTTTCTCAAAATGTAGATGGCTAAACTCGAGTATAACAATGTTTTGCCAGAGTCAGAACACTGTCTTCTCCGACAACAGACTTTTCTTCATGAGCTCCTAACTTTGTCTCTTCGTCTTGAAAACATTGTTTCTGCACGGCTGCAAGTCATTGTCCTTCTTCGACGTTGCATCTGAGTTCAATCAATAACACGAAAGATGAAGGTGTAGGCATGTGCTCATGATTGCAGTATGAACTTAAGTTAGCGTTCACCTGGTCATGTATTTCTTTGACACAAATTGTTATGATTTCTCCTTTCATGACCGTGGGTGTACAAATGGTTGTCATGTCCCATCATCCTCCCCCTCTTGAAATGGAGTCGTCCACATCTCTAGCTAGTCATCACACAAAACAAAATAGGGCCAGTGCAAAGAAACAATGCAAAGATCTTATCGAATGCATAAGTTTAGTTTTCACCTTCACTAACTTCTTCAAATGTTTATGAATGTCCACATGATGTTTTGTTCAACTCAACAACTCCTTCCAACTAACAATTTCAGGAGTACAAATTTGTAACCAACCATGATCATGTCTATATCATCCTCCCTCTCTTGGAGAAAAGTCATCCTCGACTTATATCGTCCACAAAAAAATATATACGAGGACAGTAGAGAACAACTAGGCAAAGAAAAACTTGAACAATTCTGCATTAGTCTTAAGTTTGTCAACTCCTTTCATTTGTCTTCAAGGTTGAAAAATTTATGCTAAGAGAATGCTGGTGTGCTAAAGGATGTACCCAACATTTTTTTTTCTCTGATTTCATTTCGCCAGTGCTTCAAGAGTTCATATGCGCATACCTCTGGTCTCATCAAAATGGATGATCTCTTTTGTTTTACCTCATTGATTACATCCATTCCTTGGTCAAAATCAATCTGCAAACATGCACCTTGTGTAGTGGTGTTCCACGTGCACCACAACTGTTCCTGGATCTGGTCCTCCCATCGTTGTAAGATGGCAAGATGGCGATAGGTATGACTTTTGCATCTGTACGTATTTCAAATAAAGAGAATTTTGTGAAAGGTTAGTTAGTAATTGAATAATCCTCTCTATTTTCATATGGTGGATCCCTCATTTTATTTTGGTGGTAGATCACTCATCTCCTTACTCTCATGTTGAAGAATCTCAACCTCCAATTTAGTGGACTCACACAACTCACTTATCTTGGGAAAAATTTGTTTTTGCCACTCTAGATTTTGCCAATTTTCCTTATGCCACTCTAGATTTTGACATTTCACTTTTGCCACACTTAGTTTTTGACAATTATCACAACCGCCATTCTGTGGCAAAAGCAAAATATTTTTATTTAATTTTTGCCACTCTTAGCTTTTGACAATTATCACAATTGCCACTCTGAAAATTTTGTTTTTGCCACGGGAACGGCAATTGTGATAGTTGTCAAAAACTATGAGTGGCAAAAGTGAAATGTCAAAATCTAGAGTGGCATAAAGAAAATTGGCAAAATCTAGAGTGGCAAAAACAAAATTTTCCCACTTATCTTCTCACTCTTATGTATGGTATGTAGGATTGTGGATCTCTTAGCTTTGTATATGGCGTGGAATGATCTCAACCTCACATTTTGTGGACTCACACAACTCATTGGTCCTCTCTCGCTGATTGTGTGGTATATTTGGGTGGAGATATTTCATTCTCTAATCTCATGTCGAATAATCTGATCCTCACATTTTGCGGTGTGATGCCCCCGATTCAATCATACACTGATCATACACGCAAATGTGTACGATCAAGATCAGAGACTCACGGGAAGATATCACAACACAACCCTAGACACAAATTAAAATAATACAAGCTTCATATTACAAGCCAGGGGCCTTGAGAGCTCGAGTACAGAAGCTCGAATACAAACGAGTCAGCGGTAGCAACAATATGTGAGTACAGACATAAAGTTAAACAATAATCCCTTAAGAAGGCAAGCACAAACACGATACAGATCGAAAAGGCAAGGCCTACTGCCTAGGACCTCCTAACTACTCATGTTCGTCGGCGGTCACCACGTAGTAGTAGGCACCCTCGGGGTAGTAGTAGCCGTCGATGTGGCATCTGGCTCCTGGGATCCACCAACTGATCGCAGCAACCGGGTATAGGGGAAACAGAGGTAGCAAAACAACCATGAGTACTCATCCAAAGTACTCGCAAGACTGACATCAGATCTATGCTAAGTATGCATCAGTATCAAAGGAATGAGCTGTATTTGTGGACTGAACTGCAGAATGCCAGTGGAGAAGGGAAAGCCTAGCCTATCAAAGACTAGCATCTTGCAGCATTCAGAAGAGTACAGAATAGCATTTTATAATTAACAAGCATGTTGTAGCATTAATGCCTAGAGATCCTTCCTCGACTCCCTGCGAGAAAGCAGTCCCGGAGCCATCATATCCATCTAATGTCTCAAGTATCCATTTCTAGTTGTAATAAATCAGGATACAACTCCGAGCGTCCATTACCGTGGGCATGGCTATTCAAATAGATAACTTCCCTGCAGGGGTGCACCACATTACCCAACACGCTTGATTACTCTGGCCGGACACACTTTCCTGGGTCATGTCGGGCCTCGGAAGATCAACACATCGTAGTCCTACCTAGGCTCCGTAGAGAGGTCCCCGCTGGTCTGCATCCTAAGCGCTTAGGGGTCTTCGTCCCATCGCCCTTTGCACTCCGGGTCGTTGTGCGCGGGGGGGTATATACCAGCGCCACCTCTTCCTGGATGGCATGATCCGTCCCGGCCACAATGCTGAACTGGACGTCTGACAGAGCTTTCGGAAGAAATGTACAAATTCGAGTGCCCATAATTGTTCCCGTGTGGCGGTTAGTGTGTATAGGCCAATGGCCAACTCAGATCAAATACCCAAACCCTTAGTGTATTGGGAGCTCGCAGAGACGAGCAGAGACTCATGATCACGTGACCCCGTCTCGAGAAAATACGGCAAGGGCCAGGCCCAACCCCCCCTCCCCCCCTCTCTCTCTCTCTAGGACGGTCTACTTTCCCGGCCGTGCCTCATAGTTATATTGCGGGTACCCTCCAGGTCAACCCGACTATCCAGAGACTGTCGGGAACTTTCGTCCACTTCTACCGGGATGGTACTGCCTGTCCTTTCAGTCCCGTGGTAATAGTAACTCTCGCGAGTACCCCCACGGTCAACCCGACTTCACATATCTCGCGGGTGCCCCTTGGGGCCGACCTGACTTTAATATGGGCCTGCGGTAAAGCCAAGGTAACAGTGTGTCCATAACATCAAGGGGGAAATCCGAGGAATCACCCTCGATGGATTCCTTTTGATGTAATTGTCAAGGTGAACTAGGAGGAATCACCCTCGATGTTCACACTCGAGGTGTTGCACGATAGAGTCATCGGGAGTGGTGAAGGAGGAATCACCCTCGATAGGCCATGACCGATTAGCTACACTACAGAGTTATCATCAGGAGTGCGTTACGAGGTATCACCCTTGGCACTCGTAGTAGCCATGCAGAGTCGTACAACTAAAGGGGGTGAGGTGATGTGTCGGGCTCCGGACTTTGATCACGTTGATCGAGTCATCGATCATCAAGCCGAGGCAACTGGGACAAGGTGAGGGGTCACTGAACGATCACTAACCAACCTATACTAAGAAGTTTAGGATAAGCAGGTAAGGTAAAAGAGCAGGTTACACAAGCAGGCTATGCATCAGAATAGGAGCAAACAGTAACAATAGCAAATCTAATGCAAGCATGGGCGATATCGAAATGATCAAGGGGGATCTTCTTGCCTCTAAGCTCTTGTAAGGGCATATTTATTCCCAATATGTTTTGGTGATTGATGACAATGCTTGTGCGGACTAATTGTGTGCGTTAGTTCTTTCAGAGAGTCATCCATTGGCACGAGACGATTTCCTCCCCTCGGTGTTGTAATTCAAGACAGTGTAGCTCCTTCGTTTCGTTGTTGGTGGACTAGTTTCGTAGGAGTCACCGTACTATCAAGAGGGGATCCGTTTTGGTAAGACTTGGGTGGAATCACACGTACACATCATTATCACACCCGTCATCTTTCCTTCCGCATCTCTGGAGCTGCTGTTTTCCCCTTACTATGATCTGCTTTGCCCTAGCGGTAGTACCGCGTCCACAGCGGTAGTACCGCCGAAACTCCACAGCGGTAGTACCGCTCTCAGAGCGGTAGTACCGCTCCAAGCGGTAGTACCGCTTGGGTGTTTCGGCCGTAGTACCGTTGTGCGTCTGGGCTACTTCCGCCTCGATTCTCGAATGAATTTTTCGTGTCGGGTTTTGCGGCACTAAGGGAGGTAGTAGGGGCGGTAGTACCGCTCTGAGCGGTAGTACCGCCCTTCCCTAGCGGTAGTACCGCCCTGGTGACAGGGCCCTGGGCAGCGCGGCAGTACCGCTGGGTCTAAGCGGTAGTACCGCCCAGAGCGGTAGTACCGCTCTTCCCTGGCGGTAGTACCGCCCTGGGGTCAGGGCCCCAGGCAGCGCGGCAGTACCGCTGGGTCGAGCGGTAGTACCGCCCAGAGCGGTAGTACCGTCCTTCCCCAGCGGTAGTACCGCTCTGTGCGGGGCTGGTGAGTGGAATAACGGTTGGATTGTTCTTCCCACTATATAAAGGGGTCTTCTTCCCCAAAGTTGATCTACCTCTTTCCCCCAAAGCTCCATTGTTGCTCCAAGCTCCATTTTCGCCCGATCTCTCTCCCTAGCCAATCAAACTTGTTGATTTGCTCGAGATTGGTTGAGAAGGCCCAGATCTACACTTCCACCAAGAGAAATTTGATTCCCCCCACTTATCCCTAGCGAATCTTGTTACTCTTGGGTGTTGAGCACCCTAGACGGTTGAGGTCACCTCGAAGCCATACTCCATTGTGGTGAAGCTTCGTGGTGTTGTTGGGAGCCTCCAAGTGTTGTGGAGATTGCCCCAATCTTGTTTGTAAAGGTCCGGTTGTCGCCTTCAAGGGCTCCAATAGTGGAATCACGGCATCTCGCATTGTGTGAGGGCGTGTGGAGATTACGGTGGCCCTAGTGGCTTCTTGGGGAGCATTGTGCCTCCACACCGCTCTAACGGAGACGTACTTCCCTTTAAAAGGAAGGAACTTCGGTAACACATCCTCGTCTCCACCGGCTCCACTCTTGGTTATCTTGTCCCTTTACTTTTGCAAGCTTACTTGAGTTATATCCATAACTTGCTTGTGTGCTTATTGTCTTTGCATCATATAGGTTTTCCACGTAGTTGCACATCTAGACAACCTATTTCATTGCAAGTTTTAATTTGTTAAAGAAAAGTCTAAAAATTGTTAGTTGCCTATTCACCCGCCCCCCTCTAGTCAACCATATCGATCCTTTCAATTGGTATCAGAGCCTCGTCTCTTTATTAAGGACTTTGCCGTCCGAAGAGTATGGTTGACGTCAACGATGATGCGGAGGAACACTCCGGTGTGAATCCCATCTCGTCTTCGGCCAAAGGGGGAACCTCGGTCTCACGTGAGGAATTCAATGTGGCTTTAGACACATTGAAAACCTCCATGACGGCCGAGGTTAAAAGCATGTTTACTGAATTTCTAGAGGGACTTAAACTATCTACCTCACCAATGAAAGTGGGTGATCCCACTAACAAGGTGACGGATGCTAACTCCGATAAGGGGGAAGCTAACAATGAAAAGAGTCCTTCTACTAGTGGTAGAAATGGCACCGGCATCTTTGCCCATGTGGAACCCCGGTGTATAGAGGACCGATCCCCTCTACTCATTTGAATCATGTCGGTCCTCCTCCTAAATATGTGAAAAATGAAGATTATGATTCTTGGGTTTATCGCTTCAAGCGTCATTTAAAACATGTGAATACTAACCTTTGGAGAACTATTGAAGAAGGTTTCTATCCTCATGATCCAAGCAACTTCACCCCTCGAGAAGAAGTGGACAATCAATTCAATGAGAGTGCTCTCTTCATCATCCAAGATGCTATCCTTCCCGAAGATCTCCCTCATCTTCGACCTCATGTCATGGCTAAAGAAGCATGGAAGTGTGTCGAGCGTATGTATAGAGGAAGTGCTAGCATTCAACGCTCCAACTATGAAGTGGTGCAAGATGAAGCCGATGAGTTTGCAATGAAAGAGGATGAAGAACCTCGCGAGCTCTTTCGAAGAGTGACCAAACTTGCGGTCGCACTCCGAGATCATGGGAGTAAGGACACGGATGACAACTGGATCAAGCGCAAGTTCCTAAAGGCCATGATGCCCTACAACAAGGCCATGTCCTCCGTCATCCGCCAAAGACCGGACTTCCACTCCATGACCTCTGGTGAAGTGTTGGATGAGTTTGTTTCAATGAACATCTTGGATAAGACCGCCGACAATGCGGTGCTCCGTTCCCAAAGGGCAAAGAAGCCCAATCTTGCCTTGAAGGCCAAGGTTAGTGTGGAAGAAGAAGAAGATGAAGATGCGGAGAGCAACCCCGAGGACACGAAGTATGATTATCATGAGCACATGGCTCTTGCCTCAAGACAGTTTTGGAGTAAGAAGACTACAAGACCCAACTTCAACAAGAACAACTCAAGTGGCCTCAAGGGGAAGCAACGAGTTAGAACTTGTTTCAACTGTGGCAATGTCAGTCATTTCATTGCTGATTGTCCATACGAGAAGCGGGAAGACAATGGTGGCGAGTTCATTCAAAAAGACAAAGCCAAGTCCTTCCCCAACAAGAACAACTTCACCAAGAAGACTCCTTCTCGCGGGTTGGTGGTTCAAGAAGAATACCGTGAGGATGACGATGATGATGAAGATGGTGAAACAATGGCCATGGCATCCGTTGCCATTGTCTCAACTCCTCGGGTGTCTCTCTTCGATGCACCTAACGTGAACATCACCGCCAAGTGCGTCATGGCTAAGGCCACCAACAAGGTAACCCCCAACATCAAAACCACCATTATTCCTAACCCTCCTTCAACGGATGACTTTGATAATGGTAAGGGGTCCAATGAGGAGATAAATGAATTTGAGTCCTTCATGAGTAAGCTCAAGGGCATATCTAAGAAGCATTTCGTTGCTCTCTTGGAACAACTTGGTGAAGCCAATGACATGATCGAGGCTCATGAAGAAACCATCACTAAGATGGAAAGTCATAGTCGTGACTATGCCGATGAGATATTGGATCTCTCTAATGCTCTTGAGGAAGAGCGTGAGCATCGTTTGGCTCTTGAGGAGTCACACAACGATGGTCATGCTAAACTAAAGAAAGATCTTGATCATGCTCTTGTTGTGTCTCGTGTTCTAGCTTCCAAGAAGGCTAAACTTGGGGTTGATCATGTTAGACTCACGGAGGAGTTTGATGTACTTGACAAGGCCCACAAGGTCTTGAAAAGTGCTCATGCCACCCTCAAGGAGTCTCATGCTCAACTCCAAGTTAAGCTAACTAAGGAAAAGGCCACATTTCCTCACATGGTCTTAATTGATAATGCAAATGCTACTAACCCATGTTGTGAGCATGTGCATCTCGTGGAGGAAAATGCCAAGTTGAAGGAACAACTCGAGAAAGGTCTTGTGTCATGCATACAAGGCGAGAAGAACCTAAATGACCTTTTGAGCAATCAAAAGGAAATTGTGGGCAAGGAGGGAGTTGGGTTCGCACCCAAGTCCAAGAACAAGAAGAAGAACAAGGAGAAGAAGAGCAAGACCAATCGACCTCCTCCGCTCACGCAAACCTTTGTGAAGGAGGGAGAAGGTGCTCCTAAGGAGAAGAAGAACAATGGGAAGAGCGGTGAAGCCAAAGAGCGCAACGCCATCTCTCCCAACAAAGCCGGCGACTTTAACCCTTCTTATGTGTTGTGCCATGCTAGTGATGGACATGTCTATGCTAAATTTGTTGGTTCTCCTTATGAGTACATTGAATGGTCTATTTGGGTTCCTAAGACCCTTGTTACTAACATCAAAGGACCCATTACTCAATGGGTACCTATGTGACGCCCCCGATTCAATCGTACACTAATCATGCACGCAAATGTGTACGATCAAGATCAGGGACTCACGGGAAGATATCACAACACAACTCTAAAAATAAAATAAGTCATACAAGCATCATAATACAAGCCAGGGGCCTCGAGGGCTCGAATACAAGTGCTCGATCATAGACGAGTCAGCGGAAGCAACAATATCTGAGTACAGACATAAGTTAAACAAGTTTGCCTTAAGAAGGCTAGCACAAACTGGGATACAGATCGAAAGAGGCGCAGGCCTCCTGCCTGGGATCCTCCTAAACTACTCCAGGTCGTCGTCGGCGGGCAGCACGTAGTAGTAGGCACCTCCAGTGTAGTAGGGGTCGTCGTCGACGGTGGCGTCTGGCTCCTGGACTCCAGCATCTGGTTGCGACAACCAGAAAGAAAGGAAAGGGGAAAAGGGGGGAGGTGAGTACTCATCCAAAGTACTCGCAAGCAAGGAACTACACTACATATGCATGGGTATATGTGTAAGGAGGCCATATCAGTGGACTGAACTGCAGAATGCCAGAATAAGAGGGGGATAACTAATCCTGTCGAAGACTACGCTTCTCGCAGCCACCGTCTTACAGCATGTAGAAGAGGGTAGATTGAAGTCCTCCAAGTAGCATCTCCAAGTAGCATCTCCAAATAGCATCTCCACGTAGCATCGCATAGCATAATCCTACCCGGCGATCCTCTCCTCGTCGCCCTGCGGAAAAGCGATCACCGGGTTGTCTGTGGAACTTGGAAGGGTGTGTTTTATTAAGTATCCGGTTCTAGTTGTCATAAGGTCAAGGTACAACTCCAAGTCGTCCTGTTACCGAAGATCACGGCTATTCGAATAGATTAACTTCCCTGCAGGGGTGCACCACATAACCCAACACGCTTGATCCCATTTGGCCGGACACACTTTCCTGGGTCATGCCTGGCCGCGGAAGATCAACACGTCGCAGCCCCACCTAGGCAAAACAGAGAGGCCAGCACGCCGGTCTAAACCTAAGCGCACAGGGGTCTGGGCCCATCGCCCATAGCACACCTGCACGTTGCGAGGGCGGCCGAAAGCAGACCTAGCCTAGTGGCGTTCCAGTCCAATTCGGCGCGCGCCGCTCCGTCGCTGACGTCTGAAGTGCTTCGGCTGATACCACGACGTCGGGATACCCATAACTACTCCCACGTAGATGGTTAGTGCGTATAGGCTCGTAGCCGACTCAGATCAAATACCAAGATCTCGTTAAGCGTGTTAAGTATCCACGAACGCCGAACAGGGCCAGGCCCACCTGTCTCCTAGGTGGTCTTAACCTGCCCTGTCGCTCCGCCACAAAGTAACCGTCGGGGACCGTCGGGAACCCAGGCCCACCTCTACCGGGATGGAGCCACCTGCCCCTTTAGCCCCCTCGTCAGAATCACTTGCGGGTACTCAATGAGTTGACCCGACTTTAGTCACCATCTGTATAGTATGTATGTATGTATAGTATAAACCCGTGATCACCTCCCAAGTGATCACGGCCCGATAGTATAGCAAGGCAGACTGACAAGAATGTAGGGCCAATGATGATAAACTAGCATTCTATACTAAGCATTTAGGATTACAGGTAAGGTATCAACAGATGTAGCGACAATGTCAGGCTATGCATCAGAATAGGATTAACGAAAGCAGTAACATGCTACACTACTCTAATGCAAGCAGTATAGAGGAGAATAGGCGATATCTGGTGATCAAGGGGGGGGCTTGCCTGGTTGCTCCGGCAAGAGAGAGGGGTCGTCAACTCCGTAGCCGATCACAGGGGTACCGGCAGCGGTCTCGGGGTCTACCGGAAAAAGTATCGAAGGGGGGAACATAATAAATAACAGAGCAATCAAATGTAACACAAAGCAAGACGCGGCAATACGTTGTGCTAGGTGTGCCCTAACGCGGTAGGTGGTGATACCAACGAAGGGGGGAAACATCCGGGAAAGTATCCCCGGTGTTTCGTGTTTTCGAGCACAGGAGCCGGAGGGGGAAAGTTGCGAGTTTGATAGGTTAGGGATGCGTGGCGGACGAACGGGCTGCGTTTCCGGGTTCGTCTCGTCGTTCTGAGCAACTCTCATGTTGAAAATATTTTAATCCGAGTTACAGATTAAAAGATATGATTTTTTTAAGGATTTTATTAATTTCTGGAATTTAATCATTTAATTATTTAATTCGAAAAATAGAATTATGACGTCAGCATGATGCCATGCTGACGTCAGCAGTCAACAGGGTTGACTAGGTCAACCCGGACATGTGGGTCCCGTTCGTCATACTCAGTTAACTAATTATCTTAGTTAAGTTTAATTAACAGTAGTTAATTAGGTTAATTAGTCATTAGGTTTAATTAATCAGGATTAATTAAATTAATTATTTACTTAATTAATTAATTAATTTTATTCCTTATTATTTTTATTAATTATATTTATCTAAATTCCTTTTCCCTTTTTTTAATAAAACGTTATGGGGGCGGGCCCCCTTGTCATAGGCCCCGGGGGGCCTTAGCGGGTTAGCGGGCAGGAGGGCGACGGGCGCCGGGGCGAGCGCTCACCCGCACGGAGTGTGGCGAGGCGAGGCCAGTGGCCAAGGCGACCGCGGTGGCCGGCCGGCGTGGGGAGACGAAGTGCGGGGCCGGCGACGAGCGAGCTCGCGGGCGGCAGAGGAGGCGCCGCCGGAGTGGGGCCGCGCGGACGGGCTGGCGTGAGGGGCGAGGCCACGGCAGCTGCAGCAGTGGGAGGCGCGGGCGCAGCCAGGCCACGGCCAGAGGCGACGCCGGGCGCGCGGGACGCGGCCTGTAGTCTGCGGGTGAAGAAGGACGCGGCTAGGCGGAGGCAAATCCACGGTGGGCAGGGGCTCGCGGCCTGGGGCGTTGGGGAGCCCAACGGAAGTGGGGATCCGGCCATGGCGGACAGCGACGTGTGGGAGCATCTACGGCGACGAATCAAGACGAGGAACAAGGGGGAAATGGAGGGGATCTCACAGCGAAGCTGTAGGGCAAGTCAGTGGGCTCGGGGATGCGTCGGGGACGACGAATCGATGACGAAGTTGTGCGGCGGCCGACGGGGAAGAAGATGAAGCAGGCGTCGTCGATGGGCGACGAGCGGCGCTGGCGATGGGGCGGCGTTGAGGCGCGATGGCGTAGGGGCGGGAGGGCGTCACGGCGAGGGGGGTCTCCGGCGTAGTGGGATGATGGCGACGATAGCGGGGTGGCGTCGGGCGACTTCAGGTCTTCGCCCCGATCTCGATCCAGATCGGGGGGGCAGCGAGCGAGTGTGGGGGGGGGGGAGGAGCGAGTGGGGAACGTGGGCTAGGGTTTCGGGGTCCAGGGGGTTATGGAGGGGTGCGGTTGGGCCGGCTGGGCCGGCCGGTTTTGGCGGCCAGCTGGGCCCGTAGGCCGTGGGAGGGGGTTTCCTCTCTTTTTTTTTGTTAGTTCTGTTTTCTATTTACTTCTTTTTTTGTTTTTATTTTATTCTGGTATTCACTTTTTATAAATCACAAAACAAATTCCTAAATTAGTGTTTCAACACAATCCAATGTCAAAAAAAAAACTTTTACCCTGAAATAAAATACTTTAGCATTTTACAAAATACCAAAGGCATTCAAATAATTGTTTTAGCTACTGTTTTGTTCATGGTTAAATACTCAAACATTTTATAAAAGTTTGATTTCTACACCATAATTACCTGTGCATTATTTCACTCACACTAAACATTTTAGTTTTAATATTTGAAAACTTTTATTGTTTGTTAGATCTTTTAAATTGAATTCGAATCGGTTTCGAACTAAATCGAGATTAGCAACAGTAACCATGGTGACGTGCCACCATTAGCGTGGGATCACTGTAGCTTAATTATCCGGGCGTCACAATTCTCCTCCACTACAAGAAATCTCGTCCCGAGATTTAAGAGGTGGTGTAAGGGGGAAATTTGTGGTTGTGAAATTCTAACGGATCTTCTCGTTCTCGGTTGCTCTTCTCGAAGAGGTCGATCCATTGTGTTGTTGTCTTCATTTCTCTGCTTCAGGTCATGATTATGAAGTCGGCATCCTTTCTTCGGGAACTCCATCGTACTTACGTAAAATGATAATGGGTAACTCGAAAGATCGGAACTCTGCACGGTTGCTTATCCGGTAGATAACATTAGGGAAGGTGGCGAAAGTAACTCTCGAATTGAAGCTTAAGAAAGTATCGAGAGCAAAGTAAGGAGGTGCCATAAGACGTTTCAAGCAGCCAGGCAATCGTTCAATGCCTCGTCAGAAGGTGAGAGGGGTTTCAGGGCAACGAGAATAAGTACGGTGTCTGATAACAGAATTGATGATCTCCCGGAAAGTGGCTCGTGAATTATGTACGAGTCCCCGCGGGAGGAATAACTTTGGGAACAGGGGTGTACAGGAGAGTCAGATTTCGATCCTGTGGAACTGTGGGTTATGGGGCCACCATGTGGTTGAAAGTAGGAAGGGGGCCGACATTTTGCACGGTCATGATAGTAAGGCGTGTCAAAGGGTAGCCTGTCAGATATGTCGGCAACAACATCGATACCAAGGGCGAGGGACAAAGAGAACCATTTCCTGCTCGTTGAACGAGGCGGACCAATAGGCAAAGTTCTCGTCCATCGGTGGCTACCGGAATGTCATCAAAATAGTAACAGGGTTACACCAGACAGGAAGGTACACCGAGGTGTTTACCTAAGCAGGGGATTACCACTGCTCGGTTAAGTGGTTTACAAGAAATTCTGAACAAAACAACGGGAAGGAAGATGTGCTTAAAACACGTATATCAGGGGTATATCCTTCCCCAGGACAAGCAGAGCAAGATATCCATGACAGGATATTATGTATAAAACTCTTTAGGTAGGGGAGAGAATTTTCATGACATTGCCCATACAACGGTGTTTGGATAAATGATAAACAAAATTTAGCATCGTGCTTCAAATGTTCTTGTTGAAAATCGGAGTACCATAGACATGCTTCGAGATAGCATTGACATGGTCTTCAGGTGAAGATCAGACTTTGGAAACACGAAGGATCCATCAAGAATAACTTGTAGAATAAGTCTTACAATTTCCTCATGGATGAATGGATAACCTTGCTGAAAAGGAATCTATAATGATAGGTCCTCCAGCCGGGGGGGGTGCTAGGCATGACATCATGTTACCGGGTCATCAAAGGATCAACGTCATAACTCTTGGAAAGTTGTCCCAACCATCATATCTGACCGAGATTCAGATCCGATTGGTGTCAGGATACCTGAGACTCAGGATGTCCGAGAAGAAAAGGCGCAACCCAAATCGTTGAAATGGCATTGCAAGCTTCTCGGGAAATGAACTATGGGAGCGGGTTTCTGAAGCAATAGTTCACCATTAAACCAAGGAGAGGACAAGGAGGTGTCTGGTGAACTCAACGGCAATTCACCGATATTCCCAAAAGATGGATTTCCACCATTAGGTGAACAAGAAGATAACATTTGTTAGATCAAATGATATAAGGAAGTATGCTCGAGGAAAACATACACAATTAAACATTGGTTGAAAGGTGCACCCGAAATGTGGATTGGGTTGCACGACCAATGTCAGAATGGTGATTCAATTAGCGAAGGACTTAGAATGAACTATCGATCATTAACTTCAAAGCAATAGGGTTGCTAGAAGTGCATAATCCAAACAACACCGTTCACTTGTGGGTACCCCGGTTGGAATCAACACGAGGACCAAGAAAGAATGGTGATGGTGAGAAGTATCATTATAGCAAGAATTCTTAAGAGGTGGAGTAATCCTCACAACATTCTTAACATCAAAGATGGTAATACTCCGCGGTAGAATATAACATAAGTTGGATAGCAAGGAACTCAAGGTACAACACAATACAGGAACAAGTTTTGTGTTGGAGGGAATGCAATAATGTTGTCGCTGATAACACCAATCATCGAGGGCAAGGATGGTATTTCTCATCATGATTTCAATAGATCTCTTGGAAGAGCTCAGAATGTTGATGATATTCACGACACATTTGTCGCGAGAGTTCATGAAGATGTAATCGATCGGTGATGACATCAAGTCAAAGTAATGATAAAGTGAAAGGTTATTGGAACCAAGGGTACGACACAAACCTGAAATCAAGGTTGTTGTTCAAGGCGAACTGATATGACGAGGAAGATCGACGTAAGCTTAGCTCATTGTCAAAAGTTGTGCTCCGGGATTAAGGACCAGGTAGCACAGTTAAAATTTAGCATGGTAATGATATAACCGATCAGGCTAGGAATGACATGATCGGGTACAAACTCGTAAGTAAAGAATATTAGTAAGAGTTGTTGAACCGTAATGCGGACTCGGTTCAGTTATCGGTGTCTTTGAGTGTTTAATAACTCAGAGCCCATGAAAAATTGTAATCAGTGAGTATGTAGTACTTGATGAAGAACTCATAGGAAGTTATGCAGTACCATGATAATCTCGAGATACCAGGGGGGTAATACTCGACACAAGACCAAAGTAAAGGTTGGACTGGTGTATCGATCCATAGAAGACAATTGTTTTAACTTGTCCGAGAAATGGAATCAAAGAAGAACAATCATGGTCGGAACCACGGTTGCAAGGGATCAATTCACAGATACCATATGTTAGCTATCAAGGAAATAGTTATTATTACAAGAAGCTTCCATGATAGGATATACATCGCGTCCATGGGCATGAACACAAAGTTCAAGGTCGACTCCCACTTCCTCAATGCATAATCTTCCATTCACCTCTCGTATTTCGAAGATGACATTAGTTGTTGAAAGTTTTACCTGGTGCAATACCAGATAAGTATGACTCGTGAAAACTTTCGGGTTCACACGGTTTAGAGAAGGCATATGTTCAACCCATAGGGGCTTCTTAGAAACATATACCACAAGTTTCCAGAGTAAATAACACAAGCCCGAAAGCAGAGCATGGTTGGCCAAGCAGAGGATACAACTTAACAAGGGCATCATGTATAAGGGGAAGAACTCACAAAGTGTTCAAATGTGAAGGACACTGTCGGATAACAATCCAACAAAGGACTTGATAGTCCACAAAGGATCTGATATGAGTATCGGTACTCAACCAGAAGAGGAAGGAATGCAAATGCAACAGGTTATGGAATCATCTAAATAATTCAAAGCTTAAATAAAAAGGAATTATGATTTCCACAACAAGGGATCAGAAGCAGACGTTCTGATCAAGGATGGATCAATTGAATATACCAGAGGCACAATCGACGACAGATAGTTTGGTCGAGAACCAGCTCATGTTTGAAAGACGTTTGAGCTGGAGAGATAATTTAAAAGGATCAACTGATGATTACTTGCATTCGCCACATATTGAGTCAACAGACTCAAAATGATAATGACAAGGAATGTCAATAAGACTAGAGACGTATGGGATTAACCATATTGCAAGCAAGCAAGAATTTCAAGAGCAAATGACTCCAGAGGATTTTCGGAAGATCAAATAGTATTTTGAAGACTTTTGTGAAACACGTGAACAACTGGGGGATGAGCGGATACTCGATAAGTGCGAGAATTTATTTGAAGGGGTATTCATGCAGCAAGGAACTGCAGGGCAGTAAGCGTAAAGAATTCTCGGAATATTGAAGAGTATTTCAGGACATCTTGTAATAACAAGATCAATGGGGGATGATCATATGAATGGCAAGTGTAAGTAGTTATCCATACGGATTTATCGGTGGTCAGGAATAGCAAAAGTGATGGGCACAAAGTCTCGAGAGAACATCAGAGAGTATCTTCGGAATCTTCTGATGTAGCAGGCGATCCTCTGCAATAAGGGGCTCTTCGGGTGGATGCGATCACGAGATCCTAATCTTAGAGTTAGCAAATTCATTTAACCCGAATAGTAGAGAGATCAGAGTCCCAGAGTATAGACGAGGAATAAAAGATCCTAATACCACCCAATGGCGACGTGGGCCCGTAAGGCACACAGCCAAGTTAGTAAAAGTTTTTGCAATGTCTAGACTCGACTTCGGCCAAGGAGTGTGGAAGGGGGATTCCTACAGGCAGTTGGCTCTGATACCAACTTGTGACGCCCCCGATTCAATCGTACACTAATCATGCACGCAAATGTGTACGATCAAGATCAGGGACTCACGGGAAGATATCACAACACAACTCTAAAAATAAAATAAGTCATACAAGCATCATAATACAAGCCAGGGGCCTCGAGGGCTCGAATACAAGTGCTCGATCATAGACGAGTCAGCGGAAGCAACAATATCTGAGTACAGACATAAGTTAAACAAGTTTGCCTTAAGAAGGCTAGCACAAACTGGGATACAGATCGAAAGAGGCGCAGGCCTCCTGCCTGGGATCCTCCTAAACTACTCCAGGTCGTCGTCAGCGGGCAGCACGTAGTAGTAGGCACCTCCAGTGTAGTAGGGGTCGTCGTCGACGGTGGCGTCTGGCTCCTGGACTCCAGCATCTGGTTGCGACAACCAGAAAGAAAGGAAAGGGGAAAAGGGGGGAGAAGCAACCGTGAGTACTCATCCAAAGTACTCGCAAGCAAGGAACTACACTACATATGCATGGGTATATGTGTAAGGAGGCCATATCAGTGGACTGAACTGCAGAATGCCAGAATAAGAGGGGGATAACTAATCCTGTCGAAGACTACGCTTCTCGCAGCCACCGTCTTACAGCATGTAGAAGAGGGTAGATTGAAGTCCTCCAAGTAGCATCTCCAAGTAGCATCTCCAAGTAGCATCTCCACGTAGCATCGCATAGCATAATCCTACCCGGCGATCCTCTCCTCGTCGCCCTGCGGAAAAGCGATCACCGGGTTGTCTGTGGAACTTGGAAGGGTGTGTTTTATTAAGTATCCGGTTCTAGTTGTCATAAGGTCAAGGTACAACTCCAAGTCGTCCTGTTACCGAAGATCACGGCTATTCGAATAGATTAACTTCCCTGCAGGGGTGCACCACATAACCCAACACGCTTGATCCCATTTGGCCGGACACACTTTCCTGGGTCATGCCCGGCCGCGGAAGATCAACACGTCGCAGCCCCACCTAGGCAAAACAGAGAGGCCAGCACGCCGGTCTAAACCTAAGCGCACAGGGGTCTGGGCCCATCGCCCATAGCACACCTGCACGTTGCGAGGGCGGCCGAAAGCAGACCTAGCCTAGTGGCGTTCCAGTCCAATTCGGCGCGCGCCGCTCCGTCGCTGACGTCTGAAGTGCTTCGGCTGATACCACGACGTCGGGATACCCATAACTACTCCCACGTAGATGGTTAGTGCGTATAGGCTCGTAGCCGACTCAGATCAAATACCAAGATCTCGTTAAGCGTGTTAAGTATCCACGAACGCCGAACAGGGCCAGGCCCACCTGTCTCCTAGGTGGTCTTAACCTGCCCTGTCGCTCCGCCACAAAGTAACCGTCGGGGACCGTCGGGAACCCAGGCCCACCTCTACCGGGATGGAGCCACCTGCCCCTTCAGCCCCCTCGTCAGAATCACTTGCGGGTACTCAATGAGCTGACCCGACTTTAGTCACCATCTGTATAGTATGTATGTATGTATAGTATAAACCCGTGATCACCTCCCAAGTGATCACGGCCCGATAGTATAGCAAGGCAGACTGACAAGAATGTAGGGCCAATGATGATAAACTAGCATTCTATACTAAGCATTTAGGATTGCAGGTAAGGTATCGACAGATGTAGCGACAATGTCAGGCTATGCATCAGAATAGGATTAACGAAAGCAGTAACATGCTACACTACTCTAATGCAAGCAGTATAGAGGAGAATAGGCGATATCTGGTGATCAAGGGGGGGGGCTTGCCTGGTTGCTCCGGCAAGAGAGAGGGGTCGTCAACTCCGTAGCCGATCACAGGGGTACCGGCAGCGGTCTCGGGGTCTATCGGAAAAAGTATCGAAGGGGGGAACATAATAAATAACAGAGCAATCAAATGTAACACAAAGCAAGACGCGGCAATACGTTGTGCTAGGTGTGCCCTAACGCGGTAGGTGGTGATACCGACGAAGGGGGGAAACATCCGGGAAAGTATCCCCGGTGTTTCGTGTTTTCGAGCACAGGAGCCGGAGGGGGAAAGTTGCGAGTTTGATAGGTTAGGGATGCGTGGCGGACGAACAGGCTGCGTTTCCGGGTTCGTCTCGTCGTTCTGAGCAACTCTTATGTTGAAAATATTTTAATCCGAGTTACAGATTAAAAGATATGATTTTTTTAAGGATTTTATTAATTTCTGGAATTTAATCATTTAATTATTTAATTCGAAAAATGGAATTATGACGTCAGCATGATGCCATGCTGACGTCAGCAGTCAACAGGGTTGACTAGGTCAACCCGGACATGTGGGTCCCGTTCGTCATACTCAGTTAACTAATTATCTTAGTTAAGTTTAATTAACAGTAGTTAATTAGGTTAATTAGTCATTAGGTTTAATTAATCAGGATTAATTAAATTAATTATTTACTTAATTAATTAATTAATTTTATTCCTTATTATTTTTATTAATTATATTTATCTAAATTCCTTTTCCCTTTTTTTAATAAAACGTTATGGGGGCGGGCCCCCTTGTCATAGGCCCCGGGGGGCCTTAGCGGGTTAGCGGGCAGGAGGGCGACGGGCGCCGGGGCGAGCGCTCACCCGCACGGAGTGTGGCGAGGCGAGGCCAGTGGCCAAGGCGACCGCGGTGGCCGGCCGGCGTGGGGAGACGAAGTGCGGGGCCGGCGACGAGCGAGCTCGCGGGCGGCAGAGGAGGCGCCGCCGGAGTGGGGCCGCGCGGACGGGCTGGCGTGAGGGGCGAGGCCACGGCAGCTGCAGCAGTGGGAGGCGCGGGCGCAGCCAAGCCACGGCCAGAGGCGACGCCGGGCGCGCGGGACGCGGCCTATAGTCTGCGGGTGAAGAAGGACGCGGCTAGGCGGAGGCAAATCCACGGTGGGCAGGGGCTCGCGGCCTGGGGCGTTGGGGAGCCCAACGGAAGTGGGGATCCGGCCATGGCGGACAGCGACGCGCGGGAGCATCTACGGCGACGAATCAAGACGAGGAACAAGGGGGAAATGGAGGGGATCTCACAGCGAAGCTGTAGGGCAAGTCAGTGGGCTCGGGGATGCGTCGGGGACGACGAATCGATGACGAAGTTGTGCGGCGGCCGACGGGGAAGAAGATGAAGCAGGCGTCGTCGATGGGCGACGAGCGGCGCTGGCGATGGGGCGGCGTTGAGGCGCGATGGCGTAGGGGCGGGAGGGCGTCACGGCGAGGGGGGTCTCCGGCGTAGTGGGATGATGGCGACGATAGCGGGGTGGCGTCGGGCGACTTCAGGTCTTCGCCCCGATCTCGATCCAGATCGGGGGGCAGCGAGCGAGTGTGGGGGGGGGGAGGAGCGAGTGGGGAACGTGGGCTAGGGTTTCGGGGTCCAGGGGGTTATGGAGGGGTGCGGTTGGGCCGGCTGGGCCGGCCGGTTTTGGCGGCCAGCTGGGCCCGTAGGCCGTGGGAGGGGGTTTCCTCTCTTTTTTTTTGTTAGTTCTGTTTTCTATTTACTTCTTTTTTTGTTTTTATTTTATTCTGGTATTCACTTTTTATAAATCACAAAACAAATTCCTAAATTAGTGTTTCAACACAATCCAATGTCAAAAAAAAAACTTTTACCCTGAAATAAAATAGTTTAGCATTTTACAAAATACCAAAGGCATTCAAATAATTGTTTTAGCTACTGTTTTGTTCATGGTTAAATACTCAAACATTTTATAAAAGTTTGATTTCTACACCATAATTACCTGTGCATTATTTCACTCACACTAAACATTTTAGTTTTAATATTTGAAAACTTTTATTGTTTGTTAGATCTTTTAAATTGAATTCGAATCGGTTTCGAACTAAATCGAGATTAGCAACAGTAACCATGGTGACGTGCCACCATTAGCGTGGGATCACTGTAGCTTAATTATCCGGGCGTCACAACCTAAAACCAAGCATTGATCTCTTGTAGGTGTTTGCTTCCGGTGGGGGATCATGGTTGCTCGATAGTGGAGCAACAAATCATATGACCGGGAGCAAGGACTTGGTGGTGGACGTGCACAATATCCCATCTATGCCCACCAATGTCGAATGGGGTGATGCCTCACATTCTAAGGTATTGGGTCTTGGCAAGGTTGTCATTTCTCATGATCTAACGATCGAGAAAGTCATGCTTGTTGAGTCCCTTGCATTCAATTTACTTTCCGTTTGTCAACTCGCACTCATGGGTTTTTCCACCTTCTTTGATATTGATACAGTGGCCCTCTTGTGGAGCAAGACTCTTAAAGTAGCCTTTGTTGGGCATGTCGAGAACGGTCTCTATGTGGTTAACTTCTCGGAGCAACCCACTAAGACCGCGACATTCCTAATGGCTAAAGTTGATGTGGGATGGCTTTGGCATGGCCGTTTAGCCCACGTCAATATGAGATATTTGCAAAGTATTCTCAAGGGGGACCATGTCCATGGACTAACGAATGTTAGTTTTGCCAAATATCGTGTTTGCAGTGCTTGTATCAAAGGAAAGCTTCATGAGACGGCTCACCCTCCCACGACTATCATCTACTCGAAGAGACCCTTGGAGCTCCTCCACATGGACCTCTTTGGGCCCCCATCCTTTGATAGTCTTGGGGGTAGAAAGTATTGCTTGGTGATAGTGGATGATTATTCAAGATACACTTGGGTATACTTCTTCAAGAGGAAGAGTGAGACTCAACAAACCGTCATCGACTTTGCAAATGAAGCTCAACGTCAACACGATGCAAAGATCTTGACAATAAGAAGTGACAACGGCACCGAGTTCAAGAACTACACCTTGGATGAGTTTCTTAGTGATGAAGGGATCAAGCATCAATATTCTGCACCATATACCCCTCAACAAAATGGTGTTGCGGAGAGGAAGAACCGGACGTTGATGGATGCGGCAAGAACCATGATGGCGGAGTTCAAGTCTCCATACAACTTCTGGGCCGAAGCCATCAACACAGCTTGTCATGCATCCAATCGGCTCTATCTCCGCAAAGGCTTGAACAAGACTCCGTATGAGATACTCACCGGGAACAAGCCTAACCTCAAGTACTTCCGGGTGTTCGGGTGTAAGTGTTTCATTCTCAAGAAAGGTGTTCATTTGTCTAAATTCGAAGCTAGAGCTCATGAGGGCATATTTGTTGGTTATGCTACAAACTCTCATGCTTACCGTGTTCTCAACAAGTCCAACGGACTCATTGAGGAGACGTGTAACGTAGAGTTTGATGAAAATAACGGCTCCCAAGTGGAGCAAAGTGGTACTTGTGATGTAGGTGATGAAATTCCTCCCCGAGCCATAAGAAGAATCGGTATTGGTCATATCCTACCCATTGAGGAACCCCTTGTGGCCGAAGGAGAAGGACAATGCTCCACTCAAGTGGAGCCGTCACCTCCCCAAGACACACACGCTTCCGAAGAACAAAGTGAAGGCCCTCAACCTAAGGAACAAGACCACGGGCAAGATCAATCACAAGATGGTGATGAACCTCCACATGATGCCCAAGGTCAAGTTCTTCCCCTCGAGCAAGTTCAAGATCATGAGCAAGCTCAAGATCAAGAACAAGCTCATGACGATGCTCAGGATGATCAAGTGAACCCTCCTCCTTCGACATCCGAGGAGGAATTGGAGCATCATGCCGCGAAGATTGCTTCCAAACTCACCACCAAAGGTCATCTCATGGAGAATGTGGTTGGAAGCCTAATAAAGGGGGTAAGCACTCATAGACAGTTAGCAAACTATTGTGAACATCATGCGTTTGTCTCTTGTGTTGAACCCCATAAGGTCTATGAGGCGCTCGAAGACTCGGATTGGCTCAATGCCATGCACGAAGAACTCAACAACTTCGAATACAACAAGGTGTGGAGATTGGTGCCAAGACCTTCGGGGAACCACAACGTCATTGGAACAAAGTGGATCTTCAAGAACAGGCAAGATGCTCATGGGAACATCATTCGCAACAAGGCAAGATTGGTAGCACAAGGCTACTCCCAAGTCGAGGGTATCGACTACGGTGAAACATTTGCTCCCGTTTCTCATCTTGAATCCATCCGTTTGTTGATTGCTTATGCTTCCCATCACAACTTTAAGTTGCAACAAATGGATGTGAAAAGTGCTTTTCTTAATGGTCCCATTAATGAGTTGGTTTATGTCAAGCAACCCCCCGGGTTCGAGGACCCCTACTTCCCGGATCATGTGTATCAACTCGATAAGGCACTCTATGGCCTTAAACAAGCCCCACGTGCATGGTATGACCACCTTACCGAGTTGTTACAAGATCGTCGATTTGAAGTAGGACAAATCGATCCCACTCTTTTTACTAAGAAGGTCAAAGGGGAGTTGTTTGTATGCCAACTATATGTTGATGACATTATCTTTGGTTCTCCTAACAAAGCTTTCAATGAGGAATTTGCCACTCTCATGACCTCCAAGTTCAAGATGTCTTCGATGGGAGAGTTGAAGTTCTTCCTTGGTTTTGATATCAAATAAAGAAGAGAAGGTAACTTCATCAACCAAGCCAAATACACTCAAGACATGCTCAAGAGATTCAAGTTAAGTGATGTCAAGCCGGCTTCTACTCCAATGCCCACCAAGTGCCAACTTGACATTGATCCCAATGGTAAAGCGGTGGATCAAAAGGTATATCGCTCCATGATTGGCTCCCTGCTTTACCTTTGTGCATCTAGACCAGATATCATGTTGAGTGTGGGGATGTGTGCACGGTTTCAAGCTGCACCGAAGGAAAGTCACTATGTGGCGGTCAAGCGAATCTTTCGATATTTGGCTCATACCCCAAACTTTGGCCTATGGTACCCAAGAGGGGCAAACTTAAAGCTTGAAGGGTTTACGAATTCCGATTGGGCGGGAGACAAAGTGGATAGGAAGTCCACTTCCGGAGGGTGCCAGTTTCTTGGGTGCTCTTTGGTGAGTTGGTCTTCCAAAAAGCAAAGTTGTGTGTCTCTCTCGTCCACAGAAGCAGAATATGTGGCGGCCGGTAGTTGTTGTGCACAACTCTTATGGATGAGGCAAACTTTAAAGGAATACGATATCATTTGTGACAAAGTGCCTCTTTGGTGTGACAACGAAAGTGCCATCAAGATTTCTCTCAACCCGGTGCAACACTTCAAGATGAAGCACATTGAGATTCGGTATCACTTCATCCGGGATCACATTAGGCGAGGAGAGATCGAGCTCAAGTATGTCAACACTCATGATAACCTTGCAGATATTTTCACAAAGCCCTTGGATGAAGCAAGATTTCGCGAGTTAAGGCATGAGCTAAATATCATTGATTCGAGCAATGTGACTTGAACCCTTGCACACCCCACCCCACTCAACTTGGTATCTTGCTTAGATGTAGGCATGGACATAGGGGGAGTGTTGTTCTCTCAATGAACTTTTCCTCCCCCCATTATGCATAAAACGATCAACTCTTTCACAATAGCCATTTTTGATGGTACTTGTGCTTCAAAGACGAGTTTTTGTCATGGGCCCAAGGATAATTCTTCGCGGTGCCATACCAATTGACTCAAACATAGGTGGCTCCGGCCACCGCCCTCTCATGAGAGAGGCCAGAGCTTGCTCTGTTTCGTGTGGTTGTTTGTGTTTGAGTTGTTTCTGGTCTGTTGTGTGTGTGTGTTGTCGTGTCGGTCCTCTCGTTCTTTTGGCTTTGCTTTCCATTTCTTTTTGAGTGTTAGCCGTTGGTCTAGAAGTAGCGTGGTTGCTGAAGCGGTACTACCGCCCTCCAGAGCGGTACTACCGCTCCCAGCGGTACTACCGCCCTCCAGAGCGGTACTACCGCTCCCAGCGGTACTACCGCCCTCCAGAGCGGTACTACCGCTGTGAGGCGCGGGCTGGGGGTTATATCGGGGGCAGGGGGGTTTTCTTCTCCCCCATACCCATTCGCTCACCCCTTCGCCCTGTTCGTCTCTCTCTCTCTCTTCAGCAATCGGCGCTGCGGGAGGGCTCCGGCGGATCTCCCTCTCCGGGGCGCTCCTCTCTATTTCCTTCGGTGGAATCGATACCCACCTTGTCCTCTTGCCATGGATGCCGGTATTGCCCCCGTTCCCTGTTTCTAGTTTTCCCATCTAGCGTTCTTGGGGCAATAGCAGTTGCATCTCTAGATTTTTGTCCAGATCTAGGCTCGAGTAGGATGGAGAAGGCTTCTAGACTGTTTGGATTAGTGTTTGGTTGGAGTATTTTTGAATTTGGTAGGACGGTAGTACCGGATCTGACCATGGTAGTTGGAAACTGTTGTTTCCCCGCCTCGAGCGGTACTACCGCTCTCCCAGAGCGGTACTACCGCTGAGAGCGGTACTACCGCTCTCTCCAGAGCGGTACTACCGCTCGAGGGTCACGGTACTACCGCCCTCTACCCAATTCCTGTTGGGGAACGTTGCAGAAAATTAAAATTTTTCCTACGGTTTCACCAAGATCCATCTATGAGTTCATCTAAGCAACGAGTCAAGGGAGAGAGTTTGCATCTACATACCACTTGTAGATCGCGTGCGGAAGCTTGCAAGGTGATGATGTAGTCGTACTCGACGTGATTCGAATCACCGATAACCAAGTGCTGAACGGACAGCACCTCCGCGTTCAACACACGTACGGGACGGGAGACGTCTCCTCCTTCTTCATCCAGCAAGGGGGAAGGAGAGGTTGAGGAAGACAGCTCCACCGGCAGCACGACGGCGTGGTGATGGTGGAGAGGCAGTACTCCGACAGGGCTTCGCCAAGCACACAACGGAGGAGGAGAGGTGTTGGGGAGGGGAGGGCTGCGCCTTGGAGGGTGGTCCGGCTGCCCTCCCCTCACCCCTCTATTTATAGGGGGAAGGGAGAAGGGGGCCGGCCCCCTAGAACCCATCTAGGGGGGGTGCGGCGGCCTAGGGGAGAGGGGAGAGGGTGGCTTGCCCCCCAAGCCAAGGGGGGCGCCCCCTCTAGGGTTCCCCCTCAACCCTAGGCGCATGGGCCCAAGGGAGGGGGGTGCGGCCAGCCCACCAGGGGCTGGCTCCCTGCCCCACGCAGCCCATGTGGCCCCCCGGGGAGGGGTGGCCCCTCCCGGTGGACCCCCGGAACCCTTCCGGTGGCCCCGGTACAATACCGGTATGACCCCGAAACTTCCCGGTGTCCGTTTGACAACTTCCCATATATAAATCTTTACCTCCGGACCCTTCCGGATCTCCTCGTGACGTCCAGGATCCCATCCGGGACTCCGAACAACATTCGGTAGTCACATACTAGTCTTCCTAATAACCCTAGCATCACCGAACCTTAAGTGTGTAGACCCTACGGGTTCGGGAGACATGCAGACATGACCGAGACACTCTCAGTCAATAACCAACAGCGGGATCTGGATACCCATGATGGCTCCCACATGCTCCTCGATGTTGTCATCGGATGAACCACGATGTCGAGGATTCGATCAAACCCTGTATGCAATTCCCTTTGTCAATCGGTACGTTACTTGCCCGAGACTCGATCGTCGGTATCCCAATACCTTGTTCAGTCTCGTTACCGGCAAGTCACTTTACTCGTACCGTAATGCATGATCCCGTGTCCAACACCTTAGTCACATTGAGCTCATTATGATGATGCATTACCGAGTGGGCCCAGAGATACCTCTCCATCATACGGAGTGACAATCCCAGTCTCGATCCGTGTCAACCCAACAGCTACTTTCGGAGATACCTGTAATGCACCTTTATAGTCACCTAGTTACGTTGTGACGTTTGATACACCCAAGGCACTCTTACGGTATCCGGGAGTTACACGATCTCATGGTCGAAGGAAGAGATACTTGACACTGGCAAAGCTCTAGCAAAACGAACTACACGATCTTTTATGTTATGCTTAGGATTGGGTCTTGTCCATCACATCATTCTCCTAATGATGTGATCCCGTTATCAACGACATCCAATGTCCATAGTCAGGAAACCATGACTATCTGTTGATCACAACGAGCTGGTCAACTAGAGGCTCACCAGGGACACATTGTGGTCTAAGTATTCACACGTGTATTACGATTTCCGGATAATACAGTTATAGCATGAATAAAACACATTTATCATGAACATTGAAATATAATAATACTTTTATTATTGCCTCTAGGGCATATTTCCAACAGTCTCCCACTTGCACTAGAGTCACCAATCTAGTTACATTGTGATGAATCGAACACCCATAGAGTTCTGGTGTTGATCATGTTTTGCACGCGAGAGAGGTTTAGTCAGCGGATCTGCGACATTCAGATCCGTGTGCACTTTGCAAATCTCTATGTCTCCATCTTGAACATTTTCACGGATGGAGTTGAAACGACGCTTGATGTGCCTGGTCTTCTTGTGAAACCTGGGCTCCTTGGCGAGGGCAATAGCTCCAGTGTTGTCACAGAAGAGTTTGATCGGCCCCGACGCATTGGGTATGACTCCTAGGTCGGTGATGAACTCCTTCACCCAAATCGCTTCATGCGCTGCCTCCGAGGCTGCCATGTACTCCGCTTCACACGTAGATCCTGCCACGATGCTCTGCTTGCAGCTGCACCAGCTTACTGCTCCACCATTCAACATATACACGTATCCGGTTTGTGACTTAGAGTCATCCAGATCTGAGTCGAAGCTAGCGTCGACGTAACCCTTTACGACGAGCTCTTCGTCTCCTCCATAAACGAGAAACATGTCCTTCGTCCTTTTCAGGTACTTCAGGATATTCTTGACCGCTGTCCAGTGTTCCTTGCCGGGATTACTTTGGTATTTTGCTACCAAACTTACGGCAAGGTTTACATCGGGTCTGGTACACAGCATGGCATACATAATAGATCCTATGGCTGAAGCATAGGGGATGACACTCATCTCTTCTTTATCTTTTGCCGTGGTCGGTGACCGAGCCGAGCTCAGTCTCACACCTTGTAACATAGGCAAGAACCCCTTCTTGGACTGATCCATTTTGAACCTCTTCAAAATCTTATCAAGGTATGTGCTTTGTGAAAGACCTATGAGGCGTCTCGATCTATCTCTATAGATCTTGATGCCTAATATATAAGCAGCTTCTCCAAGGTCCTTCATTGAAAAACACTTATTCAAGTAGGCCTTAATGCTATCCAGAAATTCTATATTATTTCCCATCAAGAGTATGTCATCTACATACAATATGAGAAATGCTACAGAGCTCCCACTCACTTTCTTGTAAACGCAGGCTTCTCCATAAGTCTGCATAAACCCAAACGCTTTGATCATCTCATCAAAGCGAATGTTCCAACTCCGAGATGCTTGCACCAGTCCATAAATGGATCGCTGGAGCTTGCATACTTTGTTAGCGTTCCGAGGATCGACAAAACCTTTTGGCTGCATCATATACAGTTCTTCCTTAAGATGCCCGTTAAGGAATGCTGTTTTGACGTCCATTTGCCATATCTCATAATCATAGTATGCGGCAATTGCTAACATGATTCGGACGGACTTCAGCTTCGCTACGGGAGAGAAAGTCTCGTCGTAGTCAATACCTTGAACTTGTCGATAACCCTTAGCGACAAGTCGAGCCTTATAGATTGTAACATTACCATCCGCGTCCGTCTTCTTCTTAAAGATCCATTTGTTTTCTATCGCTCGCCGATCATCGGGCAAGTCTGTCAAAGTCCATACTTTGTTTTCATACATGGATTCTATCTCGGATTTCATGGCTTCAAGCCATTTGTTGGAATCCGGGCCCGCCATCGCTTCTTCATAGTTCGAAGGTTCATTGTTGTCTAACAACATGATTTCCAGGACAGGGTTGCCGTACCACTCTGGTGCGGAACATGTCCTTGTTGACCTACGAAGTTCAGCAGTAACTTGATCCGAAGTACCTTGATCATCATCATTGTTTTCCTCTTCAGTCGGTGTGGGCATCACAGGAACGGTTTCCTGCGCTGCGCCACTTTCCCGCTCAAGAGGTAGTACTTCATCGAGTTCTACTTTCCTCCCACTTACTTCTTTCGAGAGAAACTCTTTTTCCAGAAAGCATCCGTTCTTGGCAACAAAGATCTTGCCTTCGGATCTTAAGTAGAAGGTATACCCGACAGTTTCCTTAGGGTATCCTATGAATACGCATTTTTCCGACTTGGGTTCGAGCTTTTCAGGTTGAAGTTTCTTGACATAAGCATCGCATCCCCAAACTTTTAGAAACGACAGCTTAGGTTTCTTTCCAAACCATAATTCATACGGTGTCGTCTCAACGGATTTAGACGGTGCCCTATTTAAAGTGAATGTAGCTGTCTCTAGAGCGTATCCCCAAAATGATAGCGGTAAATCGGTAAGAGACATCATAGACCGCACCATATCCAATAGAGTGCGATTACGACGTTCGGACACACCGTTTCGCTGAGGTGTTCCAGGCGGCGTGAGCTGTGAAACGATTCCACATTTCCTTAAGTGTGTACCAAATTCGTGACTTAAGTATTCTCCTCCACGATCTGATCGTAAGAATTTTATCTTTCGGTCACGTTGATTCTCTACCTCATTCTGAAATTCCTTGAACTTTTCAAAGGTCTCAGACTTGTGTTTCATTAAGTAGACATACCCATATCTACTCAAGTCATCTGTGAGAGTGAGAACATAACGATATCCTCCGCGAGCCTCAACGCTCATTGGACCGCACACATCGGTATGTATGATTTCCAACAAGTTGGTTGCTCGCTCCATTGTTCCGGAGAACGGAGTCTTGGTCATTTTGCCCAAAAGGCATGGTTCGCACGTGTCAAACGATTCATAATCAAGAGACTCTAAAAGTCCATCGGCATGGAGCTTCTTCATGCGCTTGACACCAATGTGACCAAGGCGGCAGTGCCACAAGTATGTGGGACTATCGTTATCAACTTTAAATCTTTTGGCATCTACACTATGAACATGTGTAATATTACGCTCGAGATTCATTAAGAATAAACCATTGACCATCGGAGCATGACCATAAAACATATCTCTCATATAAATCGAACAACCATTATTCTCAGACTTAAATGAGTAGCCATCTCGTATTAAACGAGATCCAGATACAATGTTCATGCTCAAACTTGGCACTAAATAACAATTATTAAGGTTCAAAACTAATCCCGTAGGTAAATGTAGAGGCAGCGTGCCGACGGCGATCACATCGACTCTGGAACCATTCCCGACGCGCATCGTCACCTCGTCCTTCGCCAGTCTCCGTTTATTCCGCAGCTCCTGCTGTGAGTTACAAATATGAGCAACGGCACCGGTATCAAATACCCAGGAGTTACTACGAGTACTGGTAAGGTACACATCAATCACATGTATATCAAATATACCTTTGGTGTTGCCGGCCTTCTTATCCGCTAAGTATTTGGGGCAGTTCCGCTTCCAGTGACCCTTCCCCTTGCAATAAAAGCACTCAGTCTCAGGCTTGGGTCCATTCTTTGACTTCTTCCCGGTAACTGGCTTACCAGGCGCGGCAACATCTTTGCCGTCCTTCTTGAAGTTCTTCTTACCCTTGCCCTTCTTGAACTTAGTGGTCTTATTGACCATCAACACTTGATGTTCTTTCTTGATTTCAGCCTCTGCTGACTTCAGCATCGAGAACACTTCAGGAATGGTCTTTTCCATCCCCTGCATGTTGTAGTTCATCACAAAGCTCTTGTAGCTTGGTGGGAGCGACTGGAGGATTCTGTCAATGACCGCCTCATCTGGGAGGTTAATGTTCAGCTGGGTCATACGGTTGTGCAACCCAGACATCTTCAGGATGTGCTCACTGACAGAACTGTTTTCCTCCATCTTACAACTGTAGAACTTGTCGGAGACATCATATCTCTCGACCCGGGCATGAGCTTGAAAAACTAGTTTCAGCTCTTCGAACATCTCATATGCTCCGTGGTGCTCAAAACGCTTTTGGAGCCCCGGTTCTAAGCTGTAAAGCATGCCGCACTGAACGAGGGAGTAATCATCAGCACGAGACTGCCAAGCATTCATAATGTCTTGGTTCTCTGGGACGGGAGCGTCACCTAGCGGTCCTTCTAGGACATATTGTTTCCTGGCAGCTATGAGGATGATCCTCAGGTTCCGGACCCAGTCCGTATAGTTGCTGCCATCATCTTTCAGCTTGGTTTTCTCTAGGAACGCGTTGAAGTTCATGTTGACATTAGCGTTGGCCATTGATCTACAAGACATATTTGCAAAGGTTTTAGACTAAGTTCATGATAATAAAGTTCTAATCAAATTATGAACTCCCACTTAGATTAGACATCCCTCTAGTCATCTAAGTGTTACACGATCCGAGTCGACTAGCCCGTGTCCGATCATCACGTGAGACGGACTAGTCATCGTCGGTGAACATTCTCATGTTGATCGTATCTTCCATACGATTCGTGTTCGACCTTTCGGTCTCCGTGTTCCGAGGCCATGTCTGCACATGCTAGGCTCGTCAAGTTAACCCTAAGTGTTTTCGCTGTGTAAAACTGTCTTACACCCGTTGTATGTGAACGTAAGAATCCATCACACCCGATCATCACGTGGTGCTTAGAAGCGACGAACTGTAGCAACGGTGCACAGTTAGGGGAGAACACTTCTTGAAATTTTATAAGGGATCATCTTATTTACTACCGTCGTCCTAAGTAAACAAGATGCATAATACATAATAAACATCACATGCAATTATATAGTTGTGACATGATATGGCCAATATCATATAGCTCCATTGATCTTCATCTTCGGGGCTCCATGATCATCTTGTCACCGGCTTGACACCATGATCTCCATCATCATGATCTCCATCATCGTGTCTTCATGAAGTTGTCACGCCAACGACTACTTCTACTTCTATGACTAACGTTTAGCAATAAAGTAAAGTAGTTTACATGGCGTTATTCAATGACACGCAGGTCATACAAAAAAATAAAGACAACTCCTATGGCTCCTGCCGGTTGTCATACTCATCGACATGCAAGTCGTGAATCCTATTACAAAGAACATGATCTCATACATCACAATTCATCATTCATCACAACTTCTGGCCATATCACATCACATGATCAATCGCTGCAAAAACAAGTTAGACGTCCTCTAATTGTTGTTGCATCTTTTACGTGGCTGCAATTGGGTTCTAGCAAGAACGTTTTCTTACCTACGAATCACCACAACGTGATTTTGTCAACTTCTATTTACCCTTCATAAGGGCCCTGTTCATCGATTCCGCTCCAACTAAAGTGGGAGAGACAGACACCCGCCAGCCACCTTATGCAACTAGTGCATGTCAGTCGGTGGAACCGGTCTCACGTAAGCGTACGTGTAAGGTTGGTCCGGGCCGCTTCATCCCACAATACCGTTGAGCAAGAAAAGACTAGTAGAGGCAAGTAAGATGACAAAATCCACGCCCACAACAAAATTGTGTTCTACTCGTGCAAAGAGAACTACGCATAGACCTAGCTCATGATGCCACTGTTGGGGAACGTTGCAGAAAATTAAAATTTTTCCTACGGTTTCACCAAGATCCATCTATGAGTTCATCTAAGCAACGAGTCAAGGGAGAGAGTTTGCATCTACATACCACTTGTAGATCGCGTGCGGAAGCTTGCAAGGTGATGATGTAGTCGTACTCGACGTGATTCGAATCACCGATGACCAAGTGCTGAACGGACAGCACCTCCGCGTTCAACACACGTACGGGACGGGAGACGTCTCCTCCTTCTTGATCCAGCAAGGGGGAAGGAGAGGTTGAGGAAGACAGCTCCACCGGCAGCACGACGGCGTGGTGATGGTGGAGAGGCAGTACTCCGACAGGGCTTCGCCAAGCACACAACGGAGGAGGAGAGGTGTTGGGGAGGGGAGGGCTGCGCCTTGGAGGGTGGTGCGGCTGCCCTCCCCTCACCCCTCTATTTATAGGGGGAAGGGAGAAGGGGGCCGGCCCCCTAGAACCCATCTAGGGGGGGTGCGGCGGCCTAGGGGAGAGGGGAGAGGGTGGCTTGCCCCCCAAGCCAAGGGGGGCGCCCCCTCTAGGGTTCCCCCTCAACCCTAGGCGCATGGGCCCAAGGGAGGGGGTGCGGCCAGCCCACCAGGGGCTGGCTCCCTGCCCCACGCAGCCCATGTGGCCCCCCGGGAGGGGTGGCCCCTCCCGGTGGACCCCCGGAACCCTTCCGGTGGCCCCGGTACAATACCGGTATGACCCCGAAACTTCCCGGTGTCCGTTTGACAACTTCCCATATATAAATCTTTACCTCCGGACCCTTCCGGATCTCCTCGTGACGTCCAGGATCCCATCCGGGACTCCGAACAACATTCGGTAGTCACATACTAGTCTTCCTAATAACCCTAGCGTCACCGAACCTTAAGTGTGTAGACCCTACGGGTTCGGGAGACATGCAGACATGACCGAGACGCTCTCAGTCAATAACCAACAGCGGGATCTGGATACCCATGATGGCTCCCACATGCTCCTCGATGTTGTCATCGGATGAACCACGATGTGGAGGATTCGATCAAACCCTGTATGCAATTCCCTTTGTCAATCGGTACGTTACTTGCCCGAGACTCGATCGTCGGTATCCCAATACCTTGTTCAGTCTCGTTACCGGCAAGTCACTTTACTCATACCGTAATGCATGATCCCGTGTCCAACACCTTAGTCACATTGAGCTCATTATGATGATGCATTACCGAGTGGGCCCAGAGATACCTCTCCGTCATACGGAGTGACCAATCCCAGTCTCGATCCGTGTCAACCCAACAGCTACTTTCGGAGATACCTGTAATGCACCTTTATAGTCACCCAGTTACGTTGTGACGTTTGATACACCCAAGGCACTCTTACGGTATCCGGGAGTTACACGATCTCATGGTCGAAGGAAGAGATACTTGACACTGGCAAAGCTCTAGCAAAACGAACTACACGATCTTTTATGCTATGCTTAGGATTGGGTCTTGTCCATCACATCATTCTCCTAATGATGTGATCCCGTTATCAACGACATCCAATGTCCATAGTCAGGAAACCATGACTATCTGTTGATCACAACGAGCTGGTCAACTAGAGGCTCACCAGGGACACATTGTGGTCTAAGTATTCACACGTGTATTACGATTTCCGGATAATACAGTTATAGCATGAATAAAAGATATTTATCATGAACATTGAAATATAATAATACTTTTATTATTGCCTCTAGGGCATATTTCCAACAGTTCCATCATCCTCCAACCTCTCAGTGATCTCTTTGTTCGTGTTTGTGGCTTACGCTCGTTCTTTCTGGTTGTTTGCGTGTTTGTGTGTGTGGTTCCAGGTGATGAGGTTCCTGAGCATCAGGCTCGTCGTGTCAACCCCGGTCGTGCTTCGTCCAAGCGCTACCGCACCATTGAGCCCATTGAGCCTGCCGGAGGATCTTCTAGTGCTCCACCTCCTCCCCAACTGCAGAAGAAGCCTGGGGTCAAGCCAAAGCCAAGCAAAACCGTGCCAGAAATGCCGCCCAAGGAGTTCTAGGAAAGGCGCCGCCGCAACCCGTATGAGGTCGACCAAGATCCCACTTTGGTCAACCGTCCGTTCTGGAACAGGTTCCAGTTTGCCATCTATTTTGACGTCCTCAAAGCCAAGAAGAATCTCTATGTCAACGTGCACTCCATCGACACCGAGCATATGGAGAATGATCCTGACTACTTTGGTGAAGCTCTTCAGATGTGCACTCAGCTGAACATTCTCGGGATCATGCAATTCAACAAGGACTATAATGTTGATATTGTGGCCCAATTCTATGCCACGGTTCACCTTGGGACCGATGAGGACAGAACTCTAACTTGGATGACAAATGGCAAGTTGCTGTCAGTCAAGTGGAAAGCTTTCATGCAGTTGATTGGGGTGGAAGATCTTGGACTTGAGTCTGCTGTCGGCTTTCGCCCCCACCGTCGTGCCAATCCCACTCACAAGCAAGCTCTGTGGCCCTACTGCACTCTGAGGATCAACCATGAGACGAAGAAGGAGACCTATGAGCTGCCTGCCTATCTGGACATTCTTCACCGTATCTTCAGAGAAACTCTTTTCCCTCGCATCGGGAATCTGGACCAGGTTCACTCTTATCTCGTGGACATGCTTCTCTTCTGTCAGCGAGAGAAGGGGCAGAGCACCGGAGAGTCCTTGGACATCTCTCATGTTATGTGGTCTGAGCTGGTTTCTGCTATCTCCGAGCGCAAGTGCCCGATTTATGGTCCGTTCATTATGCTGCTCATTGAGAAGGCCTGGGATCGTGTCTATCCCAAGGTGGTGCTGGAGATTGGAGACTTGGTTTCTCACGATGTCAAGCGTCTGAGGAAGAAGGATAACTAGGGCACTCAGGCCCCTAGGACTGGAGTTCCTTCATCTGCTGCTACCATGGAGACTGAGGAGGAGTTTGGGGCTGAGGCTGAGGATGAAGATGATGACTACGTGCCTTCTGAGGCAGAGCCCTCTTGGGCCAAGAAGCTCAAGATCAAGGTGAAGAAGCTGTTCTGCATGGAGTCTCACGGTCAGTACATGACTCATGTGGCTGAGAAGAAGGCCCGAGGTCACCACAAGGAGCTCATGCGCCAGATGGGTGCTATTGTGATTAGTGGTTCTGAGGATCAGCTCACCAAGGAGGAGGAGTGGATTCAGCAGCACTGCCCCTGGACTGATTCTGATGCTGAGCACTTCCTGGCTGACGATGGCACCGCAGATGATCCCTCTGAGATCTGATGGGTGTCCATCGTTTTCCTTCACCTGGAGCCATAGCATCACTCCCTCTCCTTTTTGGTGTCTCGATGTCAAAGGGGGGGGGAGAGTTTAGGGATTTGCGTTTTGTGTCTTCCGTCGTTTGTGTTTGTGCTTTCGCTTGTCGTTTTATTTGGTTTGTGTCTGTGAGATCTAAATTCTGGTTCTGTCAGTAAGACCTAAGCTCGAGTCATATGGTGTGAGACATATGCTACCTTATCTCTTCGTATCTTTATCTATGTCTATCTAGCTTATGAGTTCCATGCTTATCTTGTTATATATATGTTGCTCTCATATCTTGCTTAGGTAATTGGTCTCTAAAATATAGGGGGAGCATTGATCCTGGCATCTATGCCGTGCAGTCCAAAGCACTTTTCTAGGTAGCACACATCCAAGGGGAGCCCTTCTACATTTTAGGACGGTTGTACTTTTGCGCTTATCCTATATCTTTCATATTGTGCAAATCCCGTATTGTCATCAATCCACCAAAAAGGGGGAGATTGTAAGGGCATATTTATTCCCAATATGTTTTGGTGATTGATGACAATGCTTGTGCGGACTAATCGTGTGTGTTAGTTCTTTCAGAGAGTCATCCATTGGCACGAGATGATTTCCTCCCCTCGGTGTTGTAATTCAAGACGGTGTAGCTCCTTCGTTTCGTTGTTGGTGGACTAGTTTCGTAGGAGTCACCGTACTATCAAGAGGGGATCCATTTTGGTAAGACTTGGGTGGAATCACACGTACACATCATTATCACACTCGTCGTCTCTCCTTCCGCATCTCTGGAGCTGCTGTTTTCCCCTTACTATGCTCTGCTTTGCCCTAGCGGTAGTACCGCGTCCACAGCGATAGTACCGCCGAAACTCCACAGCGGTAGTACCGCTCTCAGAGCGGTAGTACCACTCTCAGAGCGGTAGTACCGCTTGGGTGTTTCGGCCGTAGTACCGATGTGCGTCTGGGCTACTTTCGCCTCGATTCTCGAACGAATTTTTCGTGTCGGGTTTTGCGGCACTAAGGGAGGTAGTAGGGGCGGTAGTACCGCTCTGAGCGATAGTACCGCCCTTCCCTAGCGGTAGTACCGCCCTGGTGACAGGGCCCTGGGCAGCGCGGCAGTACCGCTGGGTCTAAGCGGTAGTACCGCCCGGAGCGGTAGTACCGCTCTTCCCTGGCGGTAGTACCGCCCTGGGGTCAGGGCCCCAGGCAGCGCGGCAGTACCGCTGGGTCGAGCGGTAGTACCGCCCTTCCCCAGCGGTAGTACCGCTCTGTGCGGGGCTGGTGAGTGGAATAACGGTTGGATTGTTCTTCCCACTATATAAAGGGGTCTTCTTCCCCAAAGTTGATCTACCTCTTTCCCCCAAAGCTCCATTATTGCTCCAAGCTCCATTTTCGCCCGATCTCTCTCCCTAGCCAATCAAACTTGTTGATTTGCTCGGGATTGGTTGAGAAGGCCCAGATCTACACTTCCACCAAGAGAAATTTTATTCCCCCCACTTATCCCTAGCGGATCTTGTTACTCTTGGGTGTTGAGCACCCTAGACGGTTGAGGTCACCTCGAAGCCATACTCCATTGTGGTGAAGCTTCGTGGTGTTGTTGGGAGCCTCCAAGTGTTGTGGAGATTGCCCCAATCTTGTTTGTAAAGGTCCGGTTGCCGCCTTCAAGGGCTCCAATAGTGGAATCACGGCATCTCGCATTGTGTGAGGGCGTGAGGAGATTACGGTGGCCCTAGTGGCTTCTTGGGGAGCATTGTGCCTCCACACCGCTCTAACGGAGACGTACTTCCCTTTAAAAGGAAGGAACTTCGGTAACACATCCTCGTCTCCACCGACTCCACTCTTGGTTATCTTGTTCCTTTACTTTTGCAAGCTTACTTGAGTTATATCTATTGCTTGCTTGTGTGCTTATTGTCTTTGCATCATATAGGTTGTCCACATAGTTGCACATCTAGACAACCTATTTCATTGCAGGTTTTAATTTGTTAAAGAAAAGTCTAAAAATTGTTAGTTGCCTATTCACCCCCCTCTAGTCAACCATATCGATCCTTTCAGCTCTGCTGAAGAAAAAGACGGATCATCGGTAAAGTAGTCGATCCCAGGGGCAGTGTCAGTCTCGGGGTCTACCGGAGAGAAGAGGGGGAAGAAACAGTAAATATAAAGCAAACAGATGTATCACCAAGCATGTCATGACGATAAGTAGTGCTAGGGGTGTTCTAACGCATTACAACATGATACCGACGAAGGGGGAAATATCCGGAAATGTTTTTGGAAGTTTGTCATTTTTGGACAGATGAAACAAAGGGGACGGTTACATGCTCGCTAAGGTAGAGGCATGTGACAGACGAACAGAGGGCATATTCAGATTCGTTGGATTTCTCTGAGCAATTTTCATATATAAATTATTTTCATCATAGTTATATATTATTTTATATTAATTTTAAAAGTTTTTAACATTTTCTGGAATTAATTTAAATAGAAACATAAAGGTGAAAATGCTATGGGTACACAGAAGTGTACCTACAGATTTGTTAAACTAACATGTGGGACCAGTCAACTACCCATTCAGCAGCTGACTGGTCAGCCTTGACTGGTCAAAGGGGTCCAGCGGGACCCTCCTGTTAGTGGCTAAGACTGGCCTAGTCAGTAGTTTGACTCGGTCAAACTAGACATGGGGGCCACCTATCACTGGTATAGTTAATTAACAGGGGGATTTTAATTAATTTTGTTTAGCAGAGGGGCCTAGCGGTCAGTGGCTGCTAGTGGGGAGGGGGTTAGTGTGAAAAGGGGATTAACCCCTAATTAGGCAGGACCGGCACACACGCACGCAGCCACGACCAAGCCATGGCTCCGGCGTGGCCAACGAAGCAGGAGAGGTGCGCGGCTGTGGCCATGGGCGGCTGCACGGACACACAAGGGAACGGCGGGCTGCGACAGCGAGGAGCAGTGACAGGGGGGCGCAAGTGGGTGCGGGTGAGGCGGCAGGCAGCGGGCGCGGTGGCGTGACCGTGGGGTGAGGGCAGGGGCCCTACAAGGAACGTAGGGCCATGTCGGGGTAGCCTGGGATCGCGATGAACGCGGCCAGGCGAGGCAAAGACACAACAGTGGGCAGGGGCAGTTGCAACGAGCGAGTGTGGGCAGGGGCCTGCGGGTGGACGGGCATGATCGCACAAGGTGCATGGTCGGAGGTGCAACCGGGTGCGGATAGTTAGGGACAGCACGACGTGTGAGCTGCCTCAGGCAGCGGGAGCAGAGGCGGGGACAGGGCCCGACAACGCTAGCAGGATGCGGGGAGCGAGGCAAAGGCGGGCACGGGGTAGCAGCGAGCGGGGTGAACAGGGAGGTGCACGCGCCCTACGGCGACGTGAGAGGGGGTGAGCGAAGGAATCAGTGCGGCTCACCCTGGAGAGGTCATCGACGAGCTCGGGGTGGCTCAACGGCGACCCAGAGAGGCGAGACGGGACGGCGACGCGTCGGACACGGTGGCCTCGAGCGTCCGGGGCAGAGGGGGCTCGATGCGGCGAAGTTGGAGGAGCTTCCCGCGGGTCTGCCCCGCGGCGAAGGAGAGCGAGGGCTAGGCGGACAGAGCCCCTCGCCATAGAGAGGAGGAGAGGGAAGGTCGACGGCCACACAAGTTGTCGTAACGGGGCGACGGCAATAGCAGTTGGGTGCGGGGCGGCTCTGGGCGAGAGAGGGCGGCAAGGGAGGGAAGGGCAAGTGGGCGAGTGGGTGGAGCAGTGGGGAGGAGCCCGAGGGGGGGCCTTATCCCCTCGGGGCATCGCCGGCGAAGTGATCCGGCGAGGGCTCGCCCATGTAGCAACGGGGTCGGGGGCACAGGGACAACGACCGGGGAAGGGCAAAGGCTGGGTCGATTCGGTGGGATGGGCCGAGGCCCCGGGGGGGAGTCACGGGTTATCTCCCCTTTCCCTTTTTATTTTCTTTTTGGTTTTTTCTTTTTAAGACTTTGTTGTTTTCTTATTAGTTTCTTTTTTTAGTTTTATAAAATACATAACTAGCCCCTGAATTAGTATTATTAATTAGTCCACTGCCACATTTACTTTGAGGTTTAAATAAAATAGTTTAGTATTTTTATAAACTAAAAGGCATTTAATTATTTGTTTTAGGCACTGTTTTAATTAGTATAGGGCCCTAAACACTTCTGTAAAAATGTTGGTTCACCACCAATATTAACAAATGAATATTTGCAACATTTTGAACATTTTAGTTTTGACATTTGAAAACTTAATTGTTTGACTTTATTTTAAATTTGAAAATTGAAGTGGTTTGAATCGACGTGGGAGTTAGCAACAGTAAAAATGTTGACCTGGCATCATTAGAAGAGGATTACTGCAGCTTAATTATCTGGGCGTTACATGCGGACTCGCTCACCTCACTTTTCTTATCACTCTCAATATGTGGAATTTTAGGAAGTGGATGTTCTCCCCCATATTTGGTGTAGTCACTCAACTCACTTTTCTTTTTCAATCTCAAGTTGTGGGATTTTTGGAAGTGGGCACTCTTCCTCACTTTTGGTGGAGTTACTCAACTTTCTATTTTTATAACTCTCAAGTTGTAGGATTTTGTATAGTGGACTTTTTTCCTCACATGGAATTTGCAGCACATATTTCATGGATGTCGGGACAATAGTGGTGGTCGAGATGGCAACATTAATTAGGAATGAGCTTCTCATGCCCTAAACCCTAAACCCTAAACCCTTTATTTGAACTATAACTCCATGCTTAATCCCTAATGCTTGAGTAAAAGAGGAGTTAGCCATATTCAACCTAATCTAAGTAGTAACATAAGGACCAAAATTATATTGAGACTATCATAAACAGATTTAGGGATAGTGGAAACACTAGCACCTAGATGACATAAATCATTGAACTTATTTAAACCAATCTCGATTTTTATGGTAGGCTCAAAAGCATCTTATTGCTTAGCTGGTAACTTAATGTACAAGTTCTTTCTTTCATAACCTAGCTCACATACCTTGGCTGCAACGTGATCAACAAAGACAGTATATGCCTCATCATTGGATACCTTAGGTAGTGGGTGCTTCATTGCTATCATTTTATGAACTCTGCAATAACTAGGTATATTCTGGCACATGGCTTCTATCTAGCTCTTCTGCCTCCTCTTCATTGCTTGTCATCATCTTGATATCTTCAACTAGGTTAGGTTCCAGTTTACCAACAAACTTGGCTAGGATCTTACCGGTCAACTGAATAAGTAAGTTATCATGGTTCTTCAAAATATTTTTGAAGTTATCATTCTGCTCTGTTTGACTAGCGATAAAAAAAATTCAGAGTATCCTCAAGAGTATTTCTATTGATATTGCTATTACTAGCTCCATTAAATTATTAGGTGCTCAATTATTATTAGGGTTTGGTAATCTAGGAGCATACGAGTGAGAGCTTTTGGTGGCCGGGCTACAGGCAGGCCAAAATCTAGTGCATCTATATGGGCTTCGGGATTCGGAAGCAGTCACTTCGTTTGCAGCAGCTTCTCATGCCTAGTGGGGAAAATACGGTCCGTGATACTCCTATATGCGCATAGGCGTATTGTGTTCGGCCCAGCCACGCAGCTGTTCCCGGACCTTGGAAGCACTACGTGGCCTGCACCGGCAATTTGGGACAGGTGGTTCGAAACAGCACAGATAGAATGGGCCCCGTGACCTTTGCGGAGCACATAGAGCCACGGGGGACTGCCTCGCCATCCCCTTCACAGACGCTCACCGCGGCGGCCGCTCTGTTCTTCCACATACGCGCACCACAGCGGCGACTCTGGACCGGCGAGATGTCCACCGACGGCCTCGAGCTCGAAGGGTATATGTGTATTTTACTCCGCTCTTTTCCTTCTTCCATCTCTTGCTTGTAGGATCAGCGGGATGGATTTGAAAACTTCGTACTAACATGGCTTGATCCTTACAGCGCCGGCCGGTTGGAATGGTTCTCTCCACCCAGTGGAGTCACAGGATTCCATGAGTGCGGCCGAGGTCGAGATCGACAAGGGCGGCAAAGCACAGCAAGATGGAGATGCAGCCAGATACGAGGTGTGCTCTGAAGCTACGAGTGGCTGGACACGAAGGTTAGTGAGATATCCTTTGTGATTTTGCATCTGTTCAGCAGGGTTTGCATCGTACCTGTATCAGTTAGTTGATTTTGGCTTGCTAGCGCAGCAGTTCATCCCAAGGGAAGTTTTGTGGCTGGACACGAGTATTTCGTCTAGCATGCAGTTTAGTTTCTGTCCATTTTCGGTGGTACAGATTCGGTTGGCTTTACACTTATGGTTGGTAGTTCAAGTTGTGGTTGTTTGCATATATAGTGATCTGAAAGCTAATTGGGTGACAGACTGACAGTTTGATTTCAATAGTTATGGGTGGTGGTTCGATTTCACCACATATGGTGTTAGTTTCCAGATGTTTTTAGGTGCAAAGTGGGGTGGGTATGGTAGTGCTAATTGGTTTGTCAGTATACGCTTCTTGGTTTTAGTTTCAATGCTAATTGGATTGTCAGATCATATACTTTTTTGGGGCACGTGATCCTAAGCTGGGTGCTAATTTGGATTTGTTAATGGATGTACGATTTGTGGACGTGAGGAAATGGGACTAGGTCAAGCTTTCATTCAGTTTCTTAGCATTCTTGGTACATGACCAAAGTGGGATTCAGTACATGGCCAAATGGATTACCCCGACAAAAATGTGGTTGCCATCAGATTTAGGTTGGTGTCAATCAGTAGGAGAAATCTTGTGTGTGATGAGCTTCGATTCACTGGAAGGCGCAGGGGGGCTTTTTTGATTTGTAGGTGGATCGCCTGAGAGCACAACTGATTGTATTAGCGTTCGCATTTACATAATTGCAGTAAGAATCTGAACAAATCAGAGTCACTATCACCATTTTGTTGTGTGTCTTGGTTTTGTTACTTACCGGACGGTTCGCTCGAGGAATGCTGAGGCAAACTGATTGTGCATAGGTTGTTGTTTTCAGTAAATTGGCATGTTTTTTAGATTACCCTGTTATCTACCAGAACGATATTCAAAATGGTTGTTCCATACAAAGATTACTTGGCATGGCATGCCCTTTATTCAATTCACAGACCGCCCTGACAAATTTTTGTTTCTAATATGTTCTGCCGAGAAACGGTTTCCAGGGATAGAATCGGGAAAGCGCCAGATGAGAGGGAGATGAACCCTGACAAACAACGCTTGAATTGTCTGTTTGCACTTATGCCGAAGTGCACAAACTGTGGGGTGGTTGGATATCGCAGCAATGCATGTGGTACTAAAAAGAGCTGACCGTTTGAGCCTAACTTCCTCTAGATTGAAACTGGCTGTGATGTTTGATGCCATCAAGTCTCCATGTGGTTGTGTGGTGGTAATTTCTCTATTTGGGATGTCTGAATTTTAATTTGTGCTACCAACAGTAATTCTCCTGATGTCTGTTAACTTCATCTGAATTTTGCTGTGTGATTGCAGTTCTGTTGCTTGGTCAACTAAATTTTTTGTTTTACTACTGATGGGGTGGCCTGTTCTTATTTTTGTCAAAAACTATGTTGTTTTTGCTGTCGAAGGCAGTAGAGCGTCTGTAATTCCAGTGCTTGGCTTGTTAGGCAGGAAGCTGAAAATTAAAATTATAAGATGATGTTGCTGGTGCCTACATGGGCCTCGATTTTACTTGTCTATTGGGCTTCGAGTTTGTCATTGGCAAAGCCACCAAGCTGCAGACACGATCTGCTCAAAAAAAAAAAGCTGCAGACACGAGAGGACGCAATGAGAAAGACCGGCTGCTGCATATCTCGTTCGGTAATCTTATTACGTGTGCTAACCTCCAATCATGCACTTTGACTCTTGTCCACTTCTTGAGTTACGCCAATGGCAACCAGCTCCATTTTCAAAACCAGGGGAGTGCGATCACGGCTTCACGGGCGATGAGATGACAACGAAATTTCATAGACTGCCTAGGGTGCTCCATTGCACTATGCACGGGATGGCAGGGTTGGAGCACGCCTAGCCTACTCTGTCTAGGACAGATGTGCGCGCCGACGGATACATGCATTAAATGACTATAGCAGTGCCGAGCTTCATGCCCAGCTACACCCCATGCCGTGATTTTGCTTGACTGGGTCACTGTTATATTTTCTTCGCCAACGTCACTCTGAGCAGGGATCAAAAATATTGGATGGGTTTATGAGAGCTCGCTCGGAAACATTAACAGTCTTCAAAATAAACTATGCAGTAAACTAATTGATGCCACGTTCGGACGATCTTAACAGGGGCCAGTGTTCGTTGCTCGTCAATTTTTTGCGTGCGCACCACACGTCCACACCGGCTGGTCTCCTTTCGTGTCGACTGTACGTGATTGATGAACACATGCTATGATAGAACGAAGTGACAACTGATAGAAGCACAGCTCCCGAAAACTTTTGAAGACGCCTAGTAAATTCACGGACGTGACAGGAAAGCTGTTGCACATGAGCGGGGAGTCTTTGTAAAAACGGAGTGGCTAATACAAAACAGTCATTATACATGACCATGGCGACATGGTATGATTAATTAGTTCGGCACATGTATCATAGCCCTAGCGTCTAAAAGGGATAAAACTATAAGTTCGAGGTTAGCGGCAATGGATTTTTAAACGCAACGACTGTGCAAACCTGTTGTGCTTACTGGGCAAAACGGACACACGCCTAAACGCGTACAAATTACACTTGCTTACTTAGCGGACAGTTCATGGTAATCACAAACATGAACATGGGTGTTCGCTGGCCCAAAATGCACCACGTCCGCACTTGGCATGCTATTGGTGTCCGCTGGCCAGGAATCATCCACGGCATGCACGCGCAAGTACGTACGGCTCTCCCATGCAAAGGACGACCAGTTCAACTGCCATCGATGATGTGAGTACATGTCAGATGCACGTCTGCTGCCTAGGTGCTTTGCATGTGGGTGGGCCCGCGCTGAACAAATACAAGCCAAAAAAAAATGGAATACACCCTCTATACACTGGCAGCGGGAATCTAGATGGTGGCGCAACGGCAGGGATAGCGGCCTGCCTGTAGCGCGGCCACCAAACGCATTTTCCGAGGAGCATACCCATTATTTTCCAAGTTTGGATTGTAGCTATTACGAGCAATGAAATTCACATCATTAATTTATTCATTAGTGATTCATTCATGTTTACCTCTTCTTTACCTTCCATGACGAAGATGAGTTCATCAAACTTGGTTTTTAACTCTGCATTATTTTCTTTAATTGCATTCACTCTTTTTGTATGCTTACTATGCTATCCCTAAATCAGTAGCTAGCAGACATAGTACTCGATGAAATAGCAGAAAATCACATGTTAAAAAGTAACATAAATACTATTACCTTATAGTCCACACAACAGAAATAACAACAAAGATTGTGGAGTATCATCAACACCAATGGCAAAGTTGAGTGTAGACATCGTAACCCCTAACGCATCACTTACTCATCGTATAATTCCCGCAACATGATAAGTTGCAGCTGTGTGGGTCAGCACATGGAATGTACTGGCAAGTTACACCATAGGAGAGTATAAAAGTCCTACTTCTACATGCAATTTGGCTGGTGGAAGGCCCTAGGTTTAAATTTTGCGTAAAGCAAGTTTTGTCTTACTTTCATGATCATCAATTTATCACTACAAAGCTTATCATATGATTGAGATGGTTCCTCCAATCAATCTATACCCAAGTTGATTTAAACCCATTCAATTAATTAAATTTGATGAGATCACTCAACATTCCCGTGTCTAGATGCTCAAATTGACCGTAACCAGGGACATAGATAATCAATTAGTTTTACACACTGTGAGGTTTGCACACTTTTCCCCAAAAGACTCGATCACCTTCTTTGTAGCTCATACACTTGTGGTATGTGAACTGGAAGACCGAGACATGGTATTTCAAAAGAGTTTACCTTAACTCCGGTAGTGCTCATCCCACCTACTTATATTATTTCTCGCAGCACTACAAAGTAAGAGTCATCACAACCGATCAACCAAGCCAGGGCCCATAATAGCTTGTGGTTGCACATGTAAGCTTCTAGTCATGAAATATCGATTGACCCCTTTGAACCGAGGTGGCTTTCCATAAAAGAGTGATCCCCCGGTTACTCTAGGACACTTGGGAAAATCCCTAGTTACTCCAGGGTGCCCCTCGCCATGCAACCATTCCACCCAGATAATTCGTTAACATAAAGTTATTATCATTAATTGGTTCTATTTACTACATTTCCTCTCATACCACATAATGAATCGCTTCCAAATCCTCGTCTACTTTAGCATAGAAAATTTTTCCTACAATGTTGGCTCAAACCTACCTCAATGAACTACTGGGAGTATATTGCATACCATATTCATAGTCCTACTCATGCATATATTCAATGGGTCTACCATGCATAGAAAACATAGGGATAAAAGGAGTATGATCAAGATGTAACTTGCCTGGTTGATGAAGCTATCCCACTCACAATTCTTGATAATTCTACTCGCCACACTCCGGGCAATCTATTGTAAACGAAAGAATTCAACTCAACAACCATGCCATATAAAAATCCAAATAAACTCAAGAATGAAGTATGGCATAGTGCAAAAGGCAACAACATAAATAGTCTTATAATATAACATGCGTCTTTATGGTGTTATAACCTGGTAGGTGAAGGAATTAACTCAAAAGAGTTAATGGATATTGAAAGATTGCTATACAAGTATGTTTCAGATAGCATGGAATTGGGAACAACATGAAGGTTGTTTAGAAGATTGCCTATGACATAAGAGTTCATATGCAAAAAGAATTATTTGAATGGAGCACTTCAATGCAAGTTACAGTAAAATGAAATTTGAATTGAATATTTAAATTCAAACATGTCGAAAGTGTTTGAATTTGGATTATACATGACATGAACATCAAGTATATGATACATGTGTTCATATGCAAAAGGAAACACTTGAAATGATATATGGTTTGCAAGATATGATCAAAAGAAGTTTGAATTTCAAATTATAATTGCTCAAATTTGAGGAAGTTTTAAAGTTGAAATCATGTTGCTACTAGATAGTCATTATCAATATGAACACATAGAAAAACATCACCAGATTTGGACTAACAAATCAAAAGATATAATCAAAAGAAGTTTGCATTTCATATGTCAAAATACTGCCGCAACAACACTCTCTGAACTAGTGGAATAATCTGGTTGTGATCAAAATTACATGTTGAAAAGATAACTCTACTAGTACTAATAGAAGGATTACTTTGATATGAACCTAATGCAATTGGATTCATCGAAAATGAAGCTATGAGTAAATAGTTATGATCGAAAGAAGTTTGAAGTTGAATTTGAATAAATTTGGAATTTGAAGTTGCAAAAAGTTGATAGATAGGTTAACTGGATAGATCAACATGAAAATGTGGGCGTTGATTTCATCTAATTTAGATGTACGAGTAAAAAATTATGACTAAAAGAATTCTAAGGCTAATTCGTGAAATAAAGGGACTAATTGATAATGCGAAACAACCTACGGTGGACGGAATCAATAACTTAGCGAAAAAGACGGATTCCTATCATTGACTAGTCTAAAAACAGAAAGAATATTTTATAAGGTTAGGCAAACCAAAAATTAATTTAGTCCGAATTGGATGTATTTGGATGTTCCTTATGTCTTTATATATAGGTTTGAGGTTTATCGGATAGTGAATGTGTGACTAAAAGAGACAAAAGAAATGCGTGCACGTATATTAGGAAAATAAAGAATGCCATGCACGGGCGAGACAACGCCAAGGCCCATGAGAAAAAAAGGAAAGGAAATAAATACAGGCTGCGCAGGTGGGCTTGCTGGTTGCGCTGTGCTGCACGCGAGCGAGGGATAAGTATGAGTTACCCAGAGCGAGAGATAGGTATTGATCGCTCGGCGCAAGAGATAGGTACAAGTTGCTCTCTGCGGGAGATAGGTATGAGCCGCCCAACGAACAGTGTTCATAGCGTTTTTTATTATGTTTTATACAGAGAGGGAGGAAGTGTCCTAAACATGACCAATTTTCCATATAAAAATTCAGAAAATTTCACATAAATATATGGTGATATATAGAGTGATGTAAACATTTTCTATGGCATATATAAGTTACTTTGGAAATAATTAATTTTGCAATTTGAGTTGAGTTAAGTATTTAAAATAATTTTCAAAATAAATTTTAAATTACAAACATTATTCAAATACTTTTAAAATATTTATTTTTAAGGAGTCATATTACCATCTCTCAATTATTTCCTTTTAAACTGGAAAATGTTTGAATATTTGGAAATTCAAATTTCCCATACAACCAAAATCCGAACGGAAAATTATGTGAAATTCATTTTATTTCCTATCATTTACTATTCATTCAAACTCAGAGTTTCAAATTCAGCTCAATTTTAAACAAGATCAATCAAAGAAATAAATTTTTTTACTTAATTTATATAACATTCCAAAATTCAGAATTTTGGAGTGTTACAAAGCTTGCCCCCTTAAAATGAATCTCCTCCTCGAGATTCAAAGAGGCTAGAATAAAAGTTTAGGTTTGGTATCTCCTTGAATATCCATTCATCGTCAAATTGTCTAGGATGCTACCACCCTTAGAATCAAAGTCGCGGGTCCATCCAAACTCGTGTCTTCCTGCATTTTTGGGATGTTGCACTTTTGGTTGTAGTTCTTTCAACCTACCATTGGGCATGGTTTTCTTGCATATCATCAAGTAGTTTCTTGACATCGTCTGGCTTTTCCATGATCGTTGCTCATGCAGCTGTATCAAGCATAGTTTTTGACATATGAAGGAGTAACCATTCCTCCACTTCATGGTTAGGATAATTCCTTATGGCTTCTTTCATTCGATCACACATAAGCGCTAGTGGCTCACATTCTTCATGCTTGAAACCTGTAATCTAAGAACAAAGTTGCATGATTTTTATAGGTGGACAAAACTTACATAGAAATTTGCTGGAACAATCATCACATGAAGTTATACTGCCTCTAGGTAAAGCTAGAATCCATTATTTTCTTTTTCTCTCAAAAGAAAGGAAATAGACTCAACTTCAAAGCGTTAGGGTCATAATCTCTAATGTGTGTCATGTTGGACAATTCAATAAAAATGTGCAAGTTCATACCTGACCCATCTTCATCAACCTTGTTGCCTCCATGATGATGTGTGAGTAGTTTCCAAAGGACCTACGAGTTCATAGTTGTAGCTACATGGATCTCTCTCTCTCTCTCTCTCTCTCTCTCTCTAATCTTCAATACAATGATCTCTTCAGAAATCTATTCGATGTAATTCTTGCATTGTGTTTGTTGGGATCCGATGAATTGTGATTATGCTAGAATTATTCATTGAAATTAGTTGAGTCTTTTATGATATTTATTATGTATAAGTTTATACCCTTGTATTTCTCTCTAATCTATCTATCTCTTTTGGCCAATCAGACTGATTCATCTTTAGTGGGAGAGATGCTTGGTAGTAGGTTCAATCTTGCGGTGTCCTTACTCTGTGACAGAAGGAGTTGCAAAGCACATATTTGTCACTACTGCAGGATGCTGCTAACGCGACACAATAATCAGAGACCCTTCGACGAAAATGTGTGCGATGCATTAATCGCAAACGGTGATGTAAAAAACCCGTAAAAAAAGATTGTGATGGTGGAGACAACGAACACGATTGAGATTTTAGCTGCGTGTGCGATGCAGTGCATACGGTTGATCCATATGAACTGTTTGCGATGAGACCGAACAATAGAAACATGCAGTCATATCAAGGTGTGTGCGATATACGGCATACAATTCACTCGGATTAACTGTTTGTGATTAGGCAACACAACAAAAATGGTCAGCTAGATCAAGGTATGTGTGATATACAGTATACGGTTCACTCGGACAAACTGTTTTCGATTAGGAAACAAACACAAAAATGGTTCAACTTAATAAGATGTGTGTGATATGCGACATACGGTTCACATAGATGAACTGTTTGCGATGAGCCAAAAGAACACAAACGATTCGTGTAAACAAGATGTGTGTGATACGCGGCAAATAACCCACTCGGATGAACTGTTTGCGATGAGAAATCATAACACAGACGGTTACTACAGTTAATTCATGTGTGATTATGTGTGTAATTTTTTTTTTGAAAAATGCAAACTAGTTGCTTGCGGTGGCTAGGAGTATCGCACACGATGCGTCTGCGAGTACTTGCTGCGATGATTAGCACTCCCTCCGTCCGGAAATACTCGTCGGAGGAATGGATGTATCTAGATGTATTTTAGTTCTAGATACATTCATTTTTATGCATTTCTTCGACAAGTATTTTCGGACGGATGGAGTAAGTTACACATACATTTTCTTATGTTAAAACCTGTGTGATAGATAACACGTAGCACCACATACGGGTTGTGTGCTCCACTTAGTCTTCCCGCACTCCAGCGAATGCTTCCCACGCTCCACATGGGTGTATTGTAAAATCCCCGGCTTCCCCGCCTCTTCCCTCATCAGTTTCCCGCCAGCAGCTAATGGCTTGCTGCATATAACCCAGGCGGCAACGCACCGTCGCGACACTGTGCGTAGATCTCACCCATCTACCATTAGTTATTCTAAGCATGCCAGGCAACGACCAAAGCTTCGACGTCCGCATTGGAGGTGGTAACAAGCCACGGCGACGCATGGATATGGACGGTGGGAAAAGAGAACGGGTGTCTTGAAATATCTGTGACGCCAATATATAAGGGATGAATGACACGATATATCGCATGGCCCAACCGCTAAATACGAAGGCTCACTGACTCGATTTGAACTGGCTTTTAAAAATTATGCCGGTTGAGCGTCGGACAGCGATTCTGCTAGAGCGGTTTTCTCGGCCAATTATTAGGTTGCTGGACGATTATGCTTGACGGGTGGAGTTTTGCTGTAGAACAGTAGATCGCTGCATAGAATCACCTCCATCTGCAACGGTAGAAGTGCCGAACGCCCCGCGCTTCTCGCTCTTTGAATCCGTCCCACCCAACGGCCGCAACCCAATTCAACCATTCATCCACCACGACTGGAGGCGCGTCTCCGGCACCGATTGACCCCCGCGCCGTGTGCGCCCACCGTAGGTAGCCAGGACCGGCTGGCGCGTGGCGGGGCGGCGATGCAATCCTCGGCCGTCCGCGCCACCCCGCAGTGGCTGCGTGGCCTGCTGTCGGAGGAATTCTTCGACGCGTGCGCCGTGCACCCGGCGGAGCGCAAGAACGACAAGAACCACTTATGCGCCGACTGCGCCGCCGCCCTCTGCCGCCACTGCCTCCCGCACGATCCCTCCCACAACGTCCTTCAGGTACATTTTCGCGCGTCGCTTGGTGATCAGATGTCCTCACCTCGCCGTGCTCTGATCGGTCTTGTTATTTCGTATGACGGCGGAAAAAGATTTGGAAGTACGCGTCCTGCTTCGTCGTCCGCGTCGACGACCTGAAACTCTTCGATTGCACCGGCATCCAGGTACGCGCACCAAAGTCGCCCAATTCAGGCGTGACTGTTCTGTTTCTCTATCGGTGCTCAAATGCATGCGCGGCCGCATGCAGTCGCACACGGTGAGCGATCACGAGGTGGTGTTCCTGAACGAGCGCACGGCGAGGAAGCGCTCGGCTTGCGCGGAGAACCCCTGCGCCGCGTGCGCCCGGCCGCTCTCGTCAGGGCACGACTACTGCTCCCTCTTCTGCAAGGTAAACGCCATGTCGTCGTCTGGAAGTATGCATAGCGTCACGTACGTGCGTGCACAGCTTGACTCGAAGAACTGGGGGACGCGTGCATGCAGGTGAAGCATCTGGGGGAGAGCGAGCGGGGGCTGAGATGCGCGTTACGCGTGAACAGGAAGGCGGCGGCGGCGGCTGGTGAGGAGGCTGCCGTGTCGGAGCCGCAGAACGGGAAGCGGCCGAGGGCGGCGTCGTCAGAGGCGGGGCCGAGCTGTGGCGGGTCGTCCGGTAAGCGGAGCCGGAAGCAGCTAGCGCCGGCTCGCTCACCATTCTGTTGAGGAAGTGGGCCAGGCTGGTGGACCTTACACGTATTCCCCGGTAGTTCAATAGTTGGGCTGTTGTTGTCATTTACATTTTTTTTTATTTTTTGAATGATGAAGGGTTCATTTTTTTCAGAGGCTGAGAAAAAAATACACCTTAGCGCCATATTGTGTTGATATCTTCAGCAATTACATTGGCTAATTTTAGTAAAACCAGCAGGTAAATTTGCAGGAACCCACTATGGTTATTCCAAAACCCTACATGCATTCCGCGGGAACCATGAAAAACGTGTGGTTCGTGGGAGCTGCAGATCGAATCAATGAAGAAAATCGAACCACCTCGTTTGTCACCGGTTTCTACGGACCATTGTTGACCTCCACCCCCTCCCTCTATTTGGCATTGTTGTCTAATGTACCCCCTTTCCAGGGATGGTTTTTTTCACGTAGGTTTGTACTTTTATTTAAAGGCCATTCGACCAACCACATTGCTCCATGACACTTTCTTGTTTGCTTGCCCACACACATTCTCTCTTGCTAGTCTCCGTCTTGCATCTTTGTCCTCCCGCAGTCTCCTCATCTCTTCCTTCTCTCTAGTGGGCTTCTCTGCATCTCAGGTTCCTCCTCCTACTCCACCTAGATGAAAGCGCATGAAGATCTCACAACCATGGAGGACACCATCGTAAAGCTCGATGTGGAGCTCGGTACTAAAGGTCCCACATGCATCGTTCTTGGGAAAAATGACACCCAAGGGTGGATGGATTCGGGCAACTCAAATGTTGATAGTTAGACTTCCAGAGGTTAGCAAGTTTGAGATTCTTTTTTTCCACATTGCATATGTTGTTTCAACACGCTCGTATGTGTTTTGCTATGTTCACGTGGGGTGTCATGTGGCGGTAACTCGAATTATTTGTTGCAAATGATTTGATTCATGCTACAAAGGTGTGTTGTGTTGTTGTTGCATTGACTAATTTATATGATGCATACATTGGTTTTCTATGTTGAAAGTTGTGTGAACCTTTATTCACAGTAATGTGTGAAGGAAATATGCCCTAGAGGCAATAATAAAGTTATTATTTATTTCCTTATAATCATGATAAATGTTTATTATTCATGCTAGAATTGTATTTACCGGAAACATAATACATGTGTGAATACATAGACAAACAGAGTGTCACTAGTATGCCTCTACTTGACTAGCTCGTTAATCAAAGATGGTTATGTTTCCTAACCATGAACAATGAGTTGTTATTTGATTAACAAGGTCACATCATTAGTAGAATGATCTGATTGACATGACCCATTCCATTAGCTTAGCACCCGATCGTTTAGTATGTTGCTATTGCTTTCTTCATGACTTATACATGTTCCTATGACTATGAGATTATGCAACTCCCGTTTACCGGAGGAACACTTTGGGTACTACCAAACGTCACAACGTAACTGGGTGATTATAAAGGAGTACTACAGGTGTCACCAATGGTCGATGTTGGGTTGGCGTATTTCGAGATTAGGATTTGTCACTCCGATTGTCGGAGAGGTATCTCTGGGCCCTCTCGGTAATACACATCACATAAGCCTTGCAAGCATTACAACTAATATGTTAGTTGTGAGATGATGTATTACGGAACGAGTAAAGAGACTTGCCGGTAACGAGATTGAACTAGGTATTGGATACCGACGATCGAATCTCGGGCAAGTAACATACCGATGACAAAGGGAACAACGTATGTTGTTATGCGGTCTGACCGATAAAGATCTTCGTAGAATATGTAGGAGCCAATATGGGCGTCCAGGTCCCGCTATTGGTTATTGACCAGAGACATGTCTCGGTCATGTCTACATTGTTCTCGAACCCGTAGGGTCCGCACGCTTAAGGTTACGATGACAGTTATATTATGAGTTTATGCATTTTGATGTACCGAAGGTTGTTCGGAGTCCCGGATGTGATCACGGACATGACGAGGAGTCTCGAAATGGTCGAGACATAAAGATTGATATATTGGAAGCCTATGTTTGGACATCGGAAGTGTTCCGGGTGAAATCGGGATTTTACCGGGTTACCGGGAGGTTACCGGAACCCCCCGGGAACCACATGGGCCTTCATGGGCCTTAGTGGAAAGGAGAAAAGGGCAGCCCAAGGGGGCTGCGCGCCTCCCCCCTTCCCCTAGTCCTATTAGGACTAGGAGAGGTGGCCGGCCACCCCTCTCCCTCTTTCCCCCTTGGGAATCCTAATTGGAATAGGATTGGAGGGGAGTCCTACTCCCGGTAGGAGTAGGACTCCTCCTGCGCCTCCTCCTCCTGGCCGGCGCACCCTCCCCCCTTGGCTCCTTTATATACTGAGGCAGGGGCACCTCTAAACACACAAGTTGACACAAGTTGATCCACGTGATCAATTCCTTAGCCGTGTGCGGTGCCCCCTGCCCCCTGCCACGACGCCTTATGAACTGTGGTTTGGCAAGAAACCAAAGTTGTCGTTTCTTAAAGTTTGGGGCTGCGATGCTTATGTGAAAAAACTTCAAACTGATAAGCTCGAACCCAAATCGGAGAAATGTGTCTTCATAGGATACCCAAAGGAAACTGTTGGGTACACCTTCTATCACAGATCCGAAGGCAAAACATTCGTTGCTAAGAATGGATCATTTCTAGAGAAGGAGTTTCTCTCGAAAGAAGTGAGTGGGAGGAAAGTAGAACTTGACGAGGTAACTGTACCTGCTCCCTTACTGGAAAGTAGTTCATCACAGAAAACTGTTTCAGTGACACCTACACCGGTTAGTGAGGAAGCCAATGATAATGATCATGAAACTTCAGATCAAGATACTACTGAACCACGTAGATCAACCAGAGTAAGATCCGCGCCAGAGTGGTACGGAAATCCTGTTCTGGAAGTCATGCTACTAGATCATGATGAACCTACGAACTATGAAGAAGCGATGGTGAGCCCAGATTCCGCAAAGTGGCTTGAAGCCATGAAATCTGAGATGGGATCCATGTATGAGAACAAAGTATGGACTTTGGTTGACTTGCCCGATGATCGGCAAGCAATTGAGAATAAATGGATCTTTAAGAAGAAGACTGACGCTGATGGTAATGTTACTGTCTACAAAGCTCGACTTGTCGCAAAAGGTTTTCGACAAGTTCAAGGAATTGACTACGATGAGACCTTCTCACCCGTAGCGATGCTTAAGTCCGTTAGAATCATGTTAGCAATTGCCGCATTTTATGATTATGAAATTTGGCAAATGGATGTCAAAACTGCATTCCTGAATGGATTCCTGGAAGAAGAGTTGTATATGATGCAACCAGAAGGTTTTGTCGATCCAAAGGGAGCTAACAAAGTGTGCAAGCTCCAGCGATCCATTTATGGACTGGTGCAAGCCTCTCGGAGATGGAATAAACGTTTTGATAGTGTGATCAAAGCATTTGGTTTTATACAGACTTTCGGAGAAGCCTGTATTTACAAGAAAGTGAGTGGGAGCTCTGTAGCATTTCTGATATTATATGTGGATGACATATTACTGATTGGAAATGATATAGAATTTCTGGATAGCATAAAGGGATACTTGAATGAAAGTTTTTCAATGAAAGACCTCGGTGAAGCTGCTTACATATTAGGCATTAAGATCTATAGAGATAGATCAAGACGCTTAATTGGACTTTCACAAAGCACATACCTTGACAAAATTTTGAAGAAGTTCAAAATGGATCAAGCAAAGAAAGGGTTCTTGCCTGTGTTACAAGGTGTGAAATTGAGTAAGACTCAATGCCCGACCACTGCAGAAGATAGAGAGAATATGAAAGATGTTCCCTATGCATCAGCCATAGGCTCTATCATGTATGCAATGCTGTGTACCAGACCTGATGTGTGCCTTGCTATAAGTTTAGCAGGGAGGTACCAAAGTAATCCAGGAATGGATCACTGGACAGCGGTCAAGAACATCCTGAAATACCTGAAAAGGACTAAGGATATGTTTCTCGTATATGGAAGTGACAAAGAGCTCATCGTAAAAGGTTACGTTCATGCAAGCTTTAACACTGATCCGGACGATTCTAAATCGCAAACCGGATATGTGTTTACATTAAACGGTGGAGCTGTCAGTTGGTGCAGTTCTAAACAAAGCGTCGTAGCGGGATCTACATGTGAAGCGGAATACATAGCTGCTTCGGAAGCAGCAAATGAAGGAGTCTGGATGAAGGAGTTCATATCCGATCTAGGTGTCATACCTAGTGCATCGGGTCCAATGAAAATCTTTTGTGACAATACTGGTGCAATTGCCTTGGCAAAGGAATCCAGATTTCACAAAAGGACCAAACACATCAAGAGACGCTTCAACTCCATCCGGGATCTAGTCCAGGTGGGAGACATAGAGATTTGCAAGATACATACGGATCTGAATGTTGCAGACCCGTTGACTAAGCCTCTTCCACGAGCAAAACATGATCAGCACCAAGGCTCCATGGGTGTTAGAATCATTACAGTGTAATCTAGATTATTGACTCTAGTGCAAGTGGGAGACTGAAGGAAATATGCACTAGAGGCAATAATAAAGTTATTATTTATTTCCTTATAATCATGATAAATGTTTATTATTCATGCTAGAATTGTATTTACCGGAAACATAATACATGTGTGAATACATAGACAAACAGAGTGTCACTAGTATGCCTCTACTTGACTAGCTCGTTAATCAAAGATGGTTATGTTTCCTAACCATGAACAATGAGTTGTTATTTGATTAACGAGGTCACATCATTAGTAGAATGATCTGATTGACATGACCCATTCCATTAGCTTAGCACCCGATCATTTAGTATGTTGCTATTGCTTTCTTCATGACTTATACATGTTCCTATGACTATGAGATTATGCAACTCCCGTTTACCGGAGGAACACTTTGGGTACTACCAAACGTCACAACGTAACTGGGTGATTATAAAGGAGTACTACAGGTGTCTCCAATGGTCGATGTTGGGTTGGCGTATTTCGAGATTAGGATTTGTCACTCCGATTGATGGAGAGGTATCTCTGGGCCCTCTCGGTAATACACATCACATAAGCCTTGCAAGCATTACAACTAATATGTTAGTTGTGAGATGATGTATTACGGAACGAGTAAAGAGACTTGCCGGTAACGAGATTGAACTAGGTATTGGATACCGACGATCGAATCTCGGGCAAGTAACATACCGATGACAAAGGGAACAACGTATGTTGTTATGCGGTCTGACCGATAAAGATCTTCGTAGAATATGTAGGAGCCAATATGGGCATCCAGGTCCCGCTATTGGTTATTGACCAGAGACGTGTCTCGGTCATGTCTACATTGTTCTCGAACCCGTAGGGTCCGCACGCTTAAGGTTACGATGACAGTTATATTATGAGTTTATGCATTTTGATGTACCGAAGGTTGTTCGGAGTCCCGGATGTGATCACGGACATGACGAGGAGTCTCGAAATGGTCGAGACGTAAAGATTGACATATTGGAAGCCTATATTTGGATATCGGAAGTGTTCCGGGTGAAATCGGGATTTTACCGGAATACCGGGAGGGTTACCGAAACCCCCCGGGAGCTATTTGGGCCATAGTGGGCCTTAGTGGAAAAGAGAAGGGGCTGCCCTAGTTGGGCTGCGCCCCCCCCCTTCCCCTAGTCCTATTAGGACTAGGAGAGGTGGCCGGCCCCCTCCTCCTCTTTTCCCCTCCGAGGAATCCTAGTTGGACTAGGATTGGAGGGGGAATCCTACTCCCAGAGGGAGTAGGACTCTCCTGCGCCTCCCCCCCTCTCCTCCTTTATATACGGAGGCAGGGGCACCTCTAAACACACAAGTTGACACAAGTTGATCCACGTGATCGATTCCTTAGCCGTGTGCGGTGCCCCCTGCCACCATATTCCTCGATAATACTGTAGCGGAGTTTAGGCAAAGCCCTGCTGCTGTAGTTCATCAAGATCGTCACCACGCCGTCGTGCTGACGAAACTCTTCCCCGACACTTTGCTGGATCGGAGTCCGGGGATCGTCATCGAGCTGAACGTGTGCTCGAACTCGGAGGTGCCGTAGTTTCGGTGCTTGATCGGTTGGATTGAGAAGACGTACGACTACTTCTTCTACGTCGTGTCATCGCTTCCGCAGTCGGTCTGCGTTGGATACGTAGACAATACTCTCCCCTCGTTTCTATGCATCACATGATCTTGCGTGTGCGTAGGAAATTTTTTGAAATTACTACGTAACCCAACAATGTGTTGCAAGCAAATGTGAGTTCTAACTACGTTTTCAGCATCATGTTTATCAATATGCGAGGAGACTTCTAAATGATGTTGCGTACACACGACAAAAGTTATTGCATGCAACGTTTTCTATTTTCCACCATGAAACTATTCGGTAGTGGGTTCGATAGATTTGATGCGACATGTGTACTATGTTTTGGTAAAACTACTCCTAGCAACGAAAAGAAATACTAATTTTCACACACATATAGATTTTCTTATTGGATTGAGTAGCTAAAGAAGATGACGTTGATGTACACTATTAACAGTATTTGTAAATAAAGTGAAGCCAATGTGTACCATATCCCCTCGCAAAAAAATGTGTACCATATCCACATTGACAACTAGAAGAACATTGGGTGCATGTTTATGTAAAACAACAAAAAAGGTAGAGGTGTCTTGGAGCATGGTCAACGGATTGCCCGAAACCTGCTGCCCCATTGTCCACTTAGGCTCAGATCCCATGCTGGGAAAAAAGTAGTTGCCCTGCAGGTCATGGTGTGGCCTACAGTGGAGGCTGCTACTCCATGAGACAAATCGAAGAGAAAGGAAGGAGAGAGAGAGGAAAAGATGTGAGAGATGGATACATCCTTTACTTGATGAGCTTAGCATATTGGGTCCACAAAAGAATTGCCCCATGTTTTCTTTAAATGAGAATGGCCTCATGTCTTAGTGTATGAGTTAATCGGTGGCCTCACCTCCTTGACTCTAGCTGGATGGGCTGGGGCAACAGCTAGATGTTACCCTATAGTTCATGCCCTTAGAACATGACCGACGACTATCTGCTAAAGGACTGGTCTCCCGTCTAACAAAGTGAAGAACAAAAGGAAAAAAAATACACATGGACTTTGGTGTATGCAATTCTCAAAGAGAAAGCTGTGTATTAAGAGAAAACTACGACCCACAAGATGGTGGCCTAGAAACTCGCGTTGAGCAGTTGCTGGTTGAAACATCGGCCTCATCATTTCTTGCTTCGATGAACTTACGAGAGCGGTGTTGCTTCCTTTGACCATGTTCTTCTAAATGTTGTATGCAAGACAAATTTTCCTTTTGCTTTTCGTTCATTCTAAAATCTTATGCGTTAACAATTATGTTTAGTTTGTGCCTTGTAAATGTGTTTTCTAATATACTCCATAGGACACACGGAAAATTTGAGAAAAACTTCGGAAGAATTTGCTCAACAAACTGTATGAGGTCTTGAGCAGTTTTTTTTTTCATTTTATAGGGGTATTTCCCCGCCCTGAGAATCAGGTTTTGAGCAGTTTTTTTTTTTTTTGAGGGAACTGGTTTTGAGCAGATGAATTCCCTCCGTCGTCTGACGAGAAACACACGCGCCGCGAAGTAACTGGACCGGGCCAAAACTTCCTTCCAGGACGGATGATAACCCCTTTGCAGTGGCAGCCCACCTCCGTCCTTTCCTCCTCCCCTCCCTCCCAGCGGCGGCGACGGACGACGGCCGTTCCGAAAACCCCCAAACGGGTAAACCCCACCAGACTCAACCGACCAATCGACCGCCCCCGCCGCCTCCCGTGGAGCCACCGCAGCCGCGTCCGCGTCCGCGTTCAGAAGCATGCCGAGGCCTCCTCCGCCCGGCCGAGGGGCTCCGGGCGCCAGGCGGCCGATGCGGGACTTCTTCGCCGCCTGGCTCGCCACCCTCCGCTCGCCGCTCCTCCCGTTGCTCCGCCGCGCGCTCTCCTCCTCCCCCGGCGCCTGGAACGACCCATTATCATCGGCCCCCGCCGCAGTCGAGGCCCACTTCGAGGCGCACTGGTCCGCCCTCGACTCGGCCGCCCGCCAGGACCCCGCCCAGGTCATCTGCGCCGGAGATTGGCGGTCGCCCCTGGAGCTCCCCTTCCTCTGGCTCGGCGACTTCCACCCCTCCCTCCTCACCTCCCTTCTCCGATCGCTGTCGCCTTCGCCGCGACTCCTCGCCTCCGCCGACCGCGTCGACCGCCGAATCCGCGCCGCCGTCCCCGTCCTCTCCGACCGCCTCCGCCACGCCCAGGAGGTCTTCACCTCCGCGGAGGTGGCTGGCGGGGCCGACCTGGAGGCGTTCTTGGAGGAGCTCAAGGCCGTCGCCCTCGAGGCTAATCGGCTCCGTCGGGGCGTCCTTTCGGATCTCGTTGCTGCCGCCGGTGGGCACCAGGCGGCGCTCTTCCTCGAAGCTCTGTCGCGCTTCGTGCTCTCCATGCACGACCCGGAGGTGCTCCGCCGCTTCGACCATTGTCGCCCCTCGCCTGGTAGTTAGACCCTCTTCTTGGCTCGCTAGTTTCTGTTCTGTTTCTTGAGTTCTTTGGGTTGTGCAAATCTTGGTTTCTAATTGTACCAATGAAGCTTTATGTAAAAAAAAACGAGACAACATTAAAATGTAGGAAGGGTTAATGCCAAGAAAAAAATGGCGTTCTTCTGTATGTTTGGCTGTGATTCTTCTTTGTAACGGAAATATTGGACCTTGGAGTATATGGTAAGATGTGCAAGGAAAACGCTGTGGAAAGTATGGAATGTCTTGTGACTGAAGTTGTTTACTGTATTGCATTAGGAATGTTAATCCTCTTCCGAATTATCACTTGAAGTTATGGATGGATTGAATAGGATTGATTAAATGTTAGCGGCAGGGGAATTGGATTTTCGTGAACAATGAAGAAATAATCTATGCTGCTTGTTTCATCTTCTTTTGATGTTTAGCTGAATATTGTTTGTCATTAGTTGATTCAGATTACATAGCAGTGCCGGTACTATTGTGTTGTTCACATTGTGTGCACATGTATCATTGTTACCGTGTATATTGCTTGTGTCGATCTTTTTGGTGATAAAATAGTTTGATGAAAATGAACAGACCTTTACATTAGATTTCTTTGCTGTGAAAATTTGACCTGAGATGTACTCTGCCCTCATAAGTCATAACTAGCATCGGTGTGACACACACTGTTTAGTTTCTTTTCCAACGTTTAGTCAGTAACTGGTTTGCAAAAGTAAATCTGCTGACAGTAACTTTTACTAAATGACTCCTAATGTCCACTTGCGTATGCTAGTCTCTGTGCATTTTTTACCTTGTTATATACTTACATTATGCTAGACAATAGGAAAAGTATATGTTTGGCATGATAGCGAGATGAACACTCTAGGAAGATGCCAACTCGTTATGTTTTAGGCAGCAGTGCCACTAAGTTTAATCTGCAACAGTCATAAATCTTTGAATGTTGTTCCTGCGAGCAATGAAGTCAGCAAACAATCATGCACTAATTATTGGACGAAGTTGTTTAAGGGCGTTACGCCCTTGCCCCAACTCGATAAATTTGCATCTAAAGGCATGTGAATGGTCTGAATTTAATTGTTTCAATGTATTTAGCGTGTTGTTAGGCTTGAACAAATATTTGTGCCTCTAATAGCCGAGACCCTAACTGAATATTACTTGGATAAAGAAAAGGTAAAATCGGATTCTCAGGTAATCATTACCATTTCCTAATATTACCAGTCAGAACCAGCACTTGGTGAATTGGTTGGTTTAATGACCTAATTTGAAGGCTCCCGTGATAATTTAATTTAATGATGTATATAAAAAATGACCCAGCCAAGTCTAACTTTGTAACTACAGTTTATATTGCATTCGAAGCTTTGGAGAGAAAAAGAATATCCTGTAAAGAATAACTTTACTAGAATCTTGTGAAGATCGGCTGATTACATGCTGTCTTAACTATTGTCAGTTGTCACGGTTCTGCCAAAAAGGGTCTAAGGATGCCATTAAGATTTTTTGCATTTCTTCAACTTTTGCTAGTTTTTTATTTGGTATATAAGATTTTTCCACACTGATTTTTTTTACAAACCATTTGCTATGTTTTTCTTGATAAACAAATCTTTTGGCATTCTTCAAGTCCAAACCTCCATAGGTTTACATCAGATTATGATAGGCAAGTGTACTTGTAAATTTAGGGGTAGCAAGGGTTTGGCCCCTTTTTAAAGGTTGCCTAGGTCAATAAGAAATTGCAGACTAGTTGAACTGAAACCACTTAATTGCTAGGTCGCCAAGAAGGCAAGAAAATACTTGGAAACCTATTTGATAACATCAATGGTTATTAGGTACGCATACAAAATATAATTGTAAGTGCACTTCTCACTTCAATGCATAGCACTAGTTACTTTTCAACCACATAACGAAATGTCTGATCCCGCACAAAATTTAATCAGTCATAGCTTTGCTATACTGTGGGAATATATCCATGTCAATCACCTTCCCTTGGAAATTGTATCTTTTATAACAGCTGGAAGGCAGTTAACCACCGGATACGATTCAGCAGTTTGCATCGTTTCTTTAATTATGCACCAAAGACTAAACTTATGGTTGTATAAATTCAAACTGTTGGGGGTAGTTACTAGTTACTACTCCCTCCGTTCCAAAATAGATGACCCAACTTTGTACTAACTTTGTACTAACGTTAGTACAAAGTTGAGCCATCTATTTTAGAACGGAGGGAGTAGATGTATTTTACATGCATAGATTCTTCAAGGCCTCTTTGACCAATATTATACTTTCATTCTTGTTTGAATTTCTTAAGTTTGTTCTCTTGCTGTTTGGTACAAAATTACTTCGTTAGCTTGGATAACTATTTCCGAAGAAACTAGACTAGGTGCAGCATGTAGAACTTGGCTCGCACACACTAATCAGAACAAAAATGTGAGCTAGGTCCAAAGCAACAGGAAGTCCTGGTTATGTACATAAAGAAACTCAGGATAATATTTAGTATGGTGGTCTAAAGAACAGTTTATGGTTGTCTAAAGAACAGTATCTTACAGTGTTTCCATGTGAGGATATAGCACTGTTGGGTTACATAATGCTCTCCAAAAATGCATCCCTAGATCCAAATGTTCGCATAGCATATCTATGTTTGCATGGCTCTCTTGACTCTTGAGCAATTATGCCCTCTAGGTTTCTTGTTGTTTCCAGTCTGGCAGTTGTACTTCTTGACACTATAACAGATCTCTTAGAAGTTGTGTCCATATTATTCTCTTTTGCTTTAACCTCAAGAAAAAGGCGAAGATTTATTGATAGAACAGTGAGTGCACGTTGCTATAGCCTGACGAAAAAATGTTCTGCCCTTGTTTAGTTCAGATGAATGTCTATGAGCCCTATGTCTTCCTTTTCATCCATCTGACATTCACATAAATTTATTTCCCTTAATACTCCCTCCGTCCGGAATTACTTGTTGCAGAAATGGATAAAAATGGATGTATCTAGAACTAAAATACGTCTAAATACATCCATTTCTCCGACAAGTATTTCCGGACAGAGGGGGTATCACCTTTTCTTAATTGGTATGTACTCTATAAATCTTATGAACTTGTTTTTGGGATAATTATATACTTTGAATCTTCTAAAGTAATTGTTTTACCTGGTTAGTTTTTCCTCAGTCTTCCATCTTTTACGTAGCGGTAAAGATGCGCAGCGGTAAAGCTGTTGCCTTGTGACCATGAGGTCACGGGTTTGAGTCCTGGAAACAGTCTCTTGCAGAAATGTAGGGAAAGGCTGCGTACAAAAGATCCAAAGTGGTCGGACCCTTCCCCGGACCCTGTGCAAGCGGGAGCTACGTGCACCGGGCTGCCCTTTTCTTTCCCCATCTTTTACGTCTTTTGGTCTAACCTAGACGTCCTCATAAAGTAATCTTCTTAAGTTAATGACATCTTGCTGCCATGTTGCCCTCACAGTTCTGCATGTTTCCCATAGATTATACAAAAGAAAATACCAAGCTGACAAATTAGTTACTGCAAATATATTTCTTGGAAGCTTTTGTGATCTCGCGTGGCAGAAGTGCATCAAATAATAATATCTTTGCTCATGTTGGCGGGCAAGGAGGGATGAACTGCAAAAGTGCAAATTGAAGTTCTTTTTCTCATCTGCCAAGTTGTACCATTTTGTCTTAAGATGCCCAACCAAAGCCTTGACCCCTTAGGCTGATGGTGGTTTAATGGGAAGCTGTTGGCGCCTTTTGTGCTTGTCTGCATAGTGACAACTGACAAGAGGAAACTCCTGAACCCTGTGCACATTTTTGTGTTTCATTATGCACATATGGGTTCGTTAATCAATGATAAGGAAACTTCTGTGCTGGTTTGTGAACAAAATTTGGGCTATCTCTTGGTGTTAAAGTAAGTTTGCCTAATCGTGTGGTTCTCGCCCGGTTCTCCACTAATTAAATGAGCCGTTAAGAGATTGCTTCTGCTTGATTAATAGATTGAGGCCCTGGGCTCCAGTTCAAAAGTTTATCCTGGGTCGTTGAGAGATCGCAGCACTAGTCAAATCAGACATGGTGCCAGTGTTACTTGCTAGTTCGCCATGAAAGCAAGAACATATTAAAAAACCTATTGGTACTGATAAACAAAGAGAAACTGTAGCCAGCAATAACTATGCACTATGTTCTAGGAATAGGTCTATGGACAACCATCTTCCCTGGGAATATTATCTTTCGTATCAATTAGAAAGGCGAACCACTGGATACTATTCAGCATTTAGTATTGTTTTCTTCAGATCTGTACCGAATACTAGGTTTATGTTTGCAAAATCAGCACTTGGTGATACTTACAAGATGTATTTTAGAAGCATAGATTCTTCCAAGCCTTCTTGGCCCATGTAATATTTACAAGGTGTATTTAGATGCATAGATCTTCCAAGCCTTCTTTACCAATATTATTGTACTTGTACGTGTCCCTTGAACTTTTTAAGTTTGTATTCTTGCTGCTGGGCATAAAGTATTTGCATTACAGCATTGATAACTATTTCCCAAGAAACTGAACCAGGTGCAGCCTGCAGAACTGGGTTCACATTAGTCAGAACAAAAACCTAAGCTACGTGGTCCAAAGCAACAGGAAGTTCCAGCCTTGTATAGAAACTCAGAATAGTATGTATTCTTGTGGTCCAGTCCAGTGCATCAATAGGTTGACCTACAACCGTACAGTCTTATACTAAGTAAATAAATTTTGTGTGGTCCTAAAGAACAGTATCTTTACAGTTTGCTCCATGTGAGGACAGGACTGTTGGGTTAGGTTATGGTCTCCAGAACTGCATTCTAACATCCCAAAGTTAGCATAGTAGATCCACTATGTTCGAATGACCCTCTTGACTTTTGAGGAGTGATGCCCTCTAGGGTTCTTGTTGTTTCCAGTCTGGCAGTTGCACTTATAGATGACTATAACAGATCTTGCAGAAATTCTGTCCATATTGTTCTGTTCTTCTCTTGCCTCAAGAAAAACACGAAGTTGCATTGATGAATTGACTATTCCGTTGTTTTCCTCGTCCGTGTTTCTTTTCATTCTTCTGGCAATCCATATACTTGTTTTCTTCAATATCACATTTTCTCAGTTAAAATGTAAAAAACTTTGAAACTTCTAAAGTAATTGTAATTATTTTACCCGGTCAGTCTTGTGTGGACTAACATATTTGGCCTAACAATAGCTGCTGTGTCAGCGTATACGATATCTTGCAGCACTGTTTGCACTGACAGTGCTGCCTGTTGCCAATTAATTATGTGAAAGGAAGTGTCAGGTTGTGACATTAGTTATCACAATCTTGTAAAGATCTTTGAAGTTTTTGCTGCCTCGCGTTGCAGAAGTGCATCAAATGATAGTAATGATACACTTTTCAAGACCATGCAGGACAGCTGTCTCGTGCATGTGATTTGTATATCACATAATAATGTTTTGAACTGCAAAAGTGCAAATTGAAGTTCTTTTTCTCATCTGCCAAGTTGGACCATTTTGTCGTACAACCTAAGTCTTTGGATTTTGGAATCATAACCTTCCCTAGTAAAAGCCTTGACCTCTCAGGCTGATGCTGGTATAGTTACAACCTGTAGCCTTGTTTGTTTGTTTGCATAAAGAGGAAACTCCTGAGTCCTCTGTAGATCTTTGTGTTTCATTATGCGACATGTGGGGTTTCTTAATCACAGTGATCAGGAAAATTAAGATGATAAGATCAACCATGTTTGCTGGCTGGCTATCCTAAACTCCTAATAGATCTGAGGGGTGCACACTTCACATGCTTCTGAACTACTAAATGTACTTGAAATTATAGGTTTTTCCTGTTGGCCAACCAGATCATCAGTAGTCCTTACTTGATGTGCTCTTTCGAGTTTTTAAAAGCACTTGTTAGTAGTATATGATGAACGCATTGCTGTCCTATTGATGTTCAACAATTTTCTTGGTACTTGCTCGGTGGTTGGTTGGTCTTACCTGTCGATCGATGGTTAATGTACACAAGTGACCACACTGCAGCATCAGCACATCTGGGATGCTGCGTAATCGATCTGAATTCAGTTCATCAGGATCCTATTGACTATTGACTGACCGCATACGTGTATTGCTATTGCAGGCATCTTTGGGAAACACGAGGCGCGGTAGCAACGGCCATGGCAGGAGCGAGGAGACCAAACGAGATTTCCTTATCAGGTATGGTCAAGCACACACGCATTTTGCTACACTGGGTGCCCATCTTTGGTTGGCACATGCAACATTTTGTAATGCTCCTGCTCCTCTTGGCTTGCCTTTTGGCAGCGGCTAGCGGCGCATTAGGTGTGGTGGATGGAGGTGGCGGGTGTCCAGTCCAGGCGACTCGAAAACGTTACCAGCACTGACTTCCAGGGGCCAACTGCATGGATCCGACTGGACCGGATCGATTTCCAAAAACGCATCACGTCGCCAGCACTGACGTCTCAGTGTTAACACCTGTTCAAAATCGACGTTTTGTTTTAGTTGGGGCATTGAAAGGGAAAAGGCGACTCGTGGTAGCTGCACGTTTTTGTTTACAGTGTTGACAGCATCTCTGCAAAGAAAAGGTTAGTGTTAACATCGGCATGAAGTAGTCTAGCCACCGGCCGTTGAGCGTTGCTGTATTCTATTGCGCATGCAGTTGTGGAGAAAGAAATGTGAGAGGTCCGTTTCAGTCAGACTGTCAGAGTATCAATCAACCAAATCTTTTGCTTGCATCGTCCCTCTGAGAAACAATATATATGATGATCATGTATGTTGTGGTTGGCCCTTGGGGCAGCATTGCTATTATTACTTAAAGTTTGGGTTCGGTTCACCTTGGAGGTACGGAGAACGGCGCCGTATGGTTGGGAGCATTTTTCTCTGGGAGTGTGAGGAGAGGAGATGCTCTATGTATTATGCATGTCAACATCGATCATACCCGTCGGTTATGCTGTTGAGTTGCTAGTTTATTTGCACAGGCCTGGCCCCGTCATTTGTTTATCTCATCTTGTTGGCCCTGTTCCCGCCACCAAACATGGCAAACCGCTGTATTTTTGTCCGTCAGCCACTTCTCCGCCGCGTTTCTTTCTTCCAAACCAAAGAGGAAGAAGAAAACGAAATTAAGCCCTTGCGACTGCGCGCGGCGGCTCTTCTCGCCGCCGAAGAGCCAAAGCTGGCACGGCAAATTGGCGCGCGCAAGGTCACTACTACTCCCGGCGACGGCTTTAATGCAGCAAAGGACATGTCGAGGCCGTTCCTTCCGCACAAGATTTCACCGGTAACATCAACGTTGTTGCAAGTTAATGCAAGTTGCTGCGGCCACGGTCGGGGTGGAGAACGTGCAGACAGCTACGCCGGCGATGGCGATGGCGATGGGGCATTCCGCCTCCAGCGCTCGCTGGAAACAGGCCGGTGGCACCCAGCGCCAGCAGCGGAGCGCTGAGAGCGAGCGCGCGCGCCTGCGTCAATCCGACCGACCCGACCGGAGTCACCGACCCGGCGTACTATCCCGTCCGGAGATGCGCGCGGACGCGAGTAGTACGTCTCTGTCGTCGTCGTCGCGCGAAAGGGAGGGGGCCGGGTGTCAGTAAACCATGGGAGGGTCGGCGCGGCGCGGCTCGGCTGGGAGGAGTCGTGTACTGTGTACTGGTGCGACTAGTAGTAGGTTGTTTCCTTGCGACGGCGAGGCGAAAGCATGTACAGTATGTTCTTTTCGTGCCCCCCGCCCCGCCCTGCACTGTACCCCGCCGATGCCGGTGCGCTTTTCGCGGTAATTACGACGGCGACGGCGATGGCGATGGGGCATTCCGCCTCCAGCGCTCGCCGGAAACAGGCCGGCGGCACCCAGCGCCAGCATCGTACGATCCGACCGACCCGGCCCGAGTCACCGACCCGGCGTACTATCCCGTCCGGAGACGCGCGCGGACGCGAGTACGTCCCTGTCGTCGTCGTCGCGCGGAAGGGAGAGGGCGGCGTACCGTCGGGCCGGGTGTCAGTAAACCGTGGGAGGGTCGGCTGGGCGGGGGGAGTCGTGTACCGTGTACGGGCAGTAGGTTGTTTTGTCGCGACGGCGGCCGGTTTGGACTTTGGACTGGGCCACGAGGCGGCCGTGACGGGGTAGTGAGTGGAGGGGTGCCGGCTTTGGGAGTGGGGGGCCGACGCGTCGACGCTGATGCGACGCCAGCTCCACGCTGAGAAGGACGCGGCTGCGGCCGCGTTGAGGCTGACGTGGAGGAGGGTTGGACCGGGTGTCAGTGGGAGGGTAGACCATGCGGGCCCCGCCAGCGGGTGGGCTACGCGTCGGTCCGGTGGGTGGAGAGGTGCGCTGCGTGCGGTCGCTGGCCATCAGTTCGGGAGGTAATTGCTGGATGCACATATTGACATATACTCCTAGAACTTTATTATTATTATTATTGAATTATTGGATTGCTTACCACGTGTGTCACGTGGCATGGTCTCATAGAGCTAGAGGGAACAATTATGTGCTACCGGGTTTAGAGTATCTCCAACAGTGACTGCAAAAAATGCGCGCGAGATAAAATGTCATTTTAGCGTGCGCGCTCCAACGAAGACGGAAAACAATTGCGCGTGCGGGAAAAAGCGGCCGGACGCGTGCTAGATTTGGCGCGTGGCATCCGGCGTGCCTATAAAATGCAGCGCCCGTCACGCGCCTCCTATCGCTCTCCACCTCGCTACGCGCCCTCTCCCGCTCTCTCTCCGCTTCCTCTGTTGTTTTCTCGCCTCACCGTCGATGCACCATCACCGCGCCACTATGCCGCCGCGCCGCCGGGGAGTTTCGGGCTACCGCGGCGTACGCGCGCGCCCCTCCGACACCTTCTACGCCGAGATTCGGTGCGGCGGCGTGCACCTCGGCCTCGGCACCTTCGACACCCCCCACGAAGCCGCACGCCCGTACGACGCGGCGCCATGGCGCCTCTCGAGGCCTCGCGCACAGATGAACTTCCAGGATGTCTGTACGCGCGAGCAGGCGCATGACCTCGCCCCTCTGCCACGGCTAGTAACTGACGCCGACCGTCAGGAACACCGTCGGCAGCTGCGCCACCTCCTCATCGCCGAGGCGGACAAGTGAGTCATGGCAGAGTGGCGCCGGCGCCACCCGGAGGACGTTGCCAACGAGAACGCCTTATGGGCGGAGAGGAGGGCAAGGCGGCGCGCGGAACAGACGGACAAGCGTCGTCGGAAGGCACTGGCCATATCGCAGTGCGAGATGGAACATGCATCATTCTTATCCGAAGACGACGATCGGTGGGCACACGCGTTTATTGATACGTCGGAGGAGGAGGACACACGCAAGGAGGTGGAGGACGACGACGACGAGAGGTCACCGTAGTTTCTAGTTTTACCGGACTATGTTTGTATCAGACTAGTTTGTGCTATTTGTATCGTTGAATTTTATCTATTTGATTGAACTAGTTTGTGTCCTGGTTGCTCGCGCGCGCGATGTTTATTTGTAGCGTCTGTTGGAGCGGATCGCGCACGCAATACTTTGCAGCCGTTGTTGGAGCCAGCGCCCTGCCGTGTGAAAAAAAGCTATTTCCACGTGCAAAAAGCTATTTTAGCGCGCCGTTTGTTGCGCGTCTGTTGGAGATGCTCTTACATTAACGTTGGGTTTGGATGTATGTAATGCTATTATCAATTTGGATTTGGTTTTCCCTAGCCTCAATTCAGTTGTTTTGGATGTATACTCTGAAATAGATAGAAGATGAATTAAACAAATTCATGACTTCTTTTTAGGAAAACAAATTGACCAGTTAATAGAAAAAGGTGAAAAATGTTTTTTTCATAGAAATTACCCTGCATGCATTTTATGAAATCTCTTTATCAGGTTCATCCTATATGGAGTAGTTGACACAGACTATAGAATGTAATGAAGACATTCAAATCGGAGGAGTACAATTTATCTTCATGGTCGACTTTGTCTCGATAAAAGTTTTCATACTGGAGAATGCAAATAATAACACATGATTGGATACCTCAAACATGAATGTATTACTTTTCTTTTGCCATATATTTTCGACAGTAAATACTACTCCTTAGTAGTGTTGGAATTTAGTCTATTTTGGAACAGCCCAATAACTATTTCAGAAATTCCTAATAAATCTTAGAGGCTCACTTAGTCCATTCGTGCAAGGCAAGGGATACTACTAAAGTTTAGTCCCACATTGCTAGTTTAGTGGGAGTTGGACCTTCTTATAAGGGAGGTTTTTTCTCCACTTGTATGAGCATGAGAACAAGAGGGACATCCACACGGCTCCTCCTCCGCCGCCCGCCTCGCCTCGCGACGCGGGAATGACCCCGGTCTCCGAAACTCCACCTCTTTGAGTCCTGTACGAGAGAAGGGTGATAAGGTTTTTGGGGAGCGCTCAGCGCGACTACTGACTTCTTCGTCACGGACGCCCCGGACTCCGACGACTACTTCCCCGACATCGACGACATGGCTACCGAAAACACCGACCCCAAGTCCAGTGCTACTGTTCCTTGTTCTACTCTCTGCTCTTGATATGTTTGATTCTAGTTCATATTTGCAGATGTTATTTACCTTCTCTCTATCAGATCGCATGACTTGCTTTATCTCTACTATTTTAGTCATACTTTATCTAGTATTTTCGGTAATAAAATCCTGTGGTAAATTGCTCATATTTCCAACAATCCAAAAACCTTATTATAGGCAATTTACCCCAAGTGGTTTTGCTGCTTCCATGAGACCTCCTATGTTTGAGGGTATCCATTATAAGAGGTGGCGCGTGAGAGCCATTCTGTGGTTTCAAACCATGAGTTGCTATGACGCCACTCTTGCCAAACCTGAAGGAGAGTATGATGCTCAACAGGCACAAGCTTTTCAGAAAATGGATACTCTGTTTAAGGTTGCTCTTTTAAGTGTTCTTGGTGAGAACATAGTTGATGCTTATGCGTCAATTGATAATGAAAAAGATATGTGGGACGCATTCGAGGCCAAGTTTGGGGTCTCGGATGCTGACACTGAGTTGTACATCATGGAGCAATTCTATCATTACAGGATGACTAAAGAGCGCTCCGTGGTTGAGCAAGCTCATGAGATGCGGCCATTTGCTAGAGAACTTGAGCACTTCAATTGTATCCTACCAGACAAGTTTATTGCCGGAGGTATCATCACTAAGCTTCCTCCCACGTGGAGGAACTTTGCTACCTTACTGAAGCATAAGAGGCAGGAGTTTTCCGTTTCGGATCTCATTGGTACTCTTGATGTGGAAGAAAAGGCGAGAGCAAATGACAATCATGCTCGAGGTATTGAGGGAGGTTCTAGTGCCAATCTGGTACAGAAAAAAAACTTCTAGCCCCACATGTTCAAGAACAAGGGCAAGTTTGCTGGAAAAAACAAGACTGTACAGCACACGAACTTCAAGAAGAAGAATGACAAGAAGAAAAGAGTTTGTCATGTGTGTGGAGATCCTAATCATTGGGCTCCTAGTTGCTCTAATCGCTATGACAAGCGTCATCTTTGGAAAGGCGGCAAGACCGCTAATGTTGTCATTGGAGACACTGACATGAAGGATGCTGGGTATGGTATATTTCCCACTATTCTTTCAGTATGTCATTTTCCTGATTGGTTAATTGACACGGGTGCTAATGTGCATGTATGCGGTGATATTTCCATATTTTTGTCTTATCAGACTGCAGGGACTTCCACCGTGCTGATGGGCAACGGTTCAAGTGCTTTTTTTCGTGGTGTTGGCACGGTCGATCTGAAGTTTACTTCGGGGAAGATCGTGCGGCTGAAGAACGTGCATTATGTCCCCTCCGTCAATAAAAATCTTGTCAGCGGATCTCTTCTGTGTAGAGATGGCTACAAGCTTGTCTTTGAGTCGAATAAATTTGTAATATCCAAGTATGGAACCTTTGTTGGTAAAGGAAATGAGTCAGGAGGTCTATTTCGTTTATCCTTTATCAGACGTTTGCAATATTTTTTTAATCATGTTTGCAACAATAGTGAATCAAATGTGTGGCATTCACGTCTCTGTCATGTTAACTTTGGTTGCATGTCGTGACTAGAGAAGTTAAAATTAATCCCTAGTTTCACCACTGTCAAGGGATCTAAGTGTCAAGTGTGTGTGCAAGCTAAGCAACCTTGTAAGTCTCATGTGACTGCGGAAACGAGAAATCTTGCACCACTAGAGCTCATACATTCAGATCTATGTAAAATGAATGGTGTTTTGACAAAAGGTGGAAAGAAGTATTTTATAACGTTAATTGATGACTCCACTAGATACTGTCATGTGTATCTTCTGAAATCTAAGGATGAGGCTTTGAACTATTTCAAGATCTATAAAGCTGAAGCGGAAAACCAACTTGATCGAAAGATCAAGAGGCTTAGGTCCGATCATGGTGGAGAGTATTTATCAAATGAATTTGATTCCTTTTGTGCAGAACATGGTATAATCCATGAGAGGACGCCTCCCTATTCACCTAAATCAAATGGGATGGCCAAAAGAAAAAACCGTACTCTAACTGATTTGGTTAACGCCATGTTAGACACATCGGGTCTCTCCAAGGCATGGTGGGGGGAGGCGATATTGACGTCATGTCATGTCCTAAACCGAATTCCCACAAAGAAAAAAGAGATAACTCCATTCGAGGAATGGGAGAAGAAAAGGTTAAAGCTCTCTTATCTACGAACCTGGGGTTGTTTGGCGAAAGTCATTGTGCCAATTCCAAAGAAGCGAAAGCTGGGACCAAAAACTATGGATAGTGTTTTCCTGGGATATGCTTTTCATAGCATTGGTTATAGATTTTTGGTTGTAAAATCTGAGGTACCTGACATGCATGTCGGTACGATCATGGAGTCGAATGATACGACTTTCTTTGAAGATATCTTTCCCATGAAGGATATGGCTACCTCATCTAATCAAGAGATGCCTAGTTCATCGAATCAGGAACAAGTTACAATTACTGAACCTGCCATTTCGATGGAACACTTTAAAAGTCTTGTGAAGGAGAACAATGAAGTTCCTACTAGGAGCAAGAGACAAAGGACTGCAAAGTCCTTTGGTGATGATTTTCTTGTGTTTCTCATAGATGACACTCCTAGTTCTATTTCAGAGGCATGTGCATCTGAAGATGCTGACTACTGGAAGGAAGCGGTCCGTAGTGAGATGGATTCCATCTTGACAAATGAAACTTGGGAGATAACTGATCGTCCTTATGGGTGCAAACCTATAGGGTGCAAATGGGTATTCAAGAAGAAGCTTAGGCCTGATGGTACTATCGAAAAGTACAAGGCACGGCTCATGGCTAAGGGATATACTCAAAAGGAAGGTGAAGACTTCTTTGATACTTACTCACCTATGGCGCAACTGACCATTATTCGAGTACTACTTTCACTAGCTGCCTCACATGGACTTCTCGTTCATCAAATGGATGTTAAGACTGCTTTCCTAAATGGAGAGTTGGAAGAGGAAATTTATATGGAACAACCAGATGGATTGGTAGTAGATGGTCAGGAAGGAAAAGTGTGCAAGTTGCTGAAGTCTTTGTATGGACTTAAGCAAGCACCCAAGCAGTGGCATGAGAAGTTTGAAAGAACTTTAACAGCCGCAAGCTTTGTTGTAAACAAAGCTGATAAATGTGTGTACTATCGCCATGGTGGGGGCGAGGGAGTTATCCTTTGCTTGTATGTTGATGACATACTGATTTTTGAAACAAATCTGAAGGTTATTAAGGAGGTCAAGGATTTCCTATCTCGTTGCTTTGAGATGAAGGATTTAGGAGTGGATGATGTCATTCTGAACATCAAGTTGTCGAGATACGATGATGGTGGGATTACATTGCTTCAATCTCACTATGTGGAAAAGATCTTGAGTTGCTTTGGCTACAGTGACTACAAGCCCTCTCCAACACCATATGATGCTAGTGTGTTGCTTCGAAAGAATCGATGAATTGCTAGAGACCAATTGAAATATTCTCAGATTATTGGCTCGCTTATGTATTTAACTAGTGCTACAAGACCTGCCATTTCTTTTGCTGTTAGCAAATTGAGCCGGTTTGTCTCAAAACCAGGAGATGTGCATTGGAAAGCTCTAGTGAGAGTTTTGTGCTATTTGAAAGGCACTACGAATTATGGAATTCACTACACTGGGCACTCAAAGGTGCTTGAAGGGTATAGTGACTCAAACTGGATCTCTGATGCTGATGAGATAAAGGTCGCGAGCGGATATGTATTCACTCATGGAGGTGGCGCTGTTTCTTGGAAGTCTTGCAAGTAGACCATCTTAACGAGGTCAATAATGGAAGCAGAACTCACAACACTAGATACAACTACGATCGAAGCAGATTGGCTTCGTCGGCTCTTGAATGACTTGCCGGTTGTTGAGAAACCTGTACTGGGTATCCTTATGAACTGCGACAATCAAACTGTGATCACGAAAGTGAGCAACTCAAAGGATAACATGAAGTCATCAAGACACGTTCAGAGAAGGTTAAAGTCTGTCAGAAAAATGAGAAACCCTGGAGTTATTGCATTGGATTATATCCAAACATCTAAAAATCTGGCATATCCTTTTACTAAGGGTCTATCACGTAATGTGATAGATAATGCATCGAGGGAGATGGGTATGAGGCCCATAATATGAGTTGTTCACAGTGATAACCTATTCTTTGTGATCGGAGATCCCGTGAATTAGATGTGGAAGACAAGCTGGTGGTTAAATGAGAGGAGAGTATCCTTACTGTTAACAATACCACTCCATGAAGATGCAATACTCTCCTAATCTGCATGACAGGTTGATGCATATCTTAATGTGTTCTAAGTGGCTCTTTTAAGCAGAGATGTTGTCCTGCAAAACATCTTTTGAAGAACACACCTATATGAGTCTGATTGTTAAGCATCACAATCTATGAGAGTAGGGTTCTCTCTAGTAAACTCATGAAAGGTCTCGGAGTATGACGCATAAGCTCCACCCGCGTGGAAGACCCACGGTAGCCACGTATCGTTCAAGGCTTTGTGTGAAGCTAGATTCGCAGAAAACTTGCAGTTCAAGGCCCAGTCCACTGTTCAAGTTGCTTACTAGTGTAGTATAGAGTTCTAGGTGGAAGTTCAACTTAACAGTCTCCACTTCAGTACCGGTATATAAAACAGTGTTTTGGAACCAAAGGCAATTCTTGTGTGCCTCTGGGATCTGGTGGGGGATTACTGGAATTTAGTCTATTTTGGGGCAACCCAATAACTATTTCAGAAATTCCTAATAAATTCTAGAGGCCCACTTAGCCCATTCGTGCAAGGCAAGGGATACTACTAAAGTTTAGTCCCACATTGCCAGTTTAGTGGGAGTTGGACCTCCTTATAAGGGAGGTTCTTTCCCCACTTGTATGAGCATGAGAACAAGAAGGACATCCACGCGCGCTCCTCCTTCGCCGCCCGCCTCGCCATGCCACGCCTCGTCACGCCGCGCCGCGCCACGCCGCGGCAATGAGCCGAGCCGATGTCTACATTTTTGCCACGCATTATGGGTATACGAAAGGTCACTCGGGAGCTGGAAAGTTTTTGCTGTAGTGGATACTGAATACGAACGCTGCACCCTTCGACTGTTGCCTGTTCGTTTCAGCTCCCGGTGCAGCCTCTCGCCTTCTTCTCTTGTGCCTATAAAAGGGAGGTCGCTCCTCTCTAGAGAGACACACCAGAAGATCCTCTTCCTCTCGCCACAAGGTTCCTGACCACAGGTCGGGACAGTAGGCCTTCGAAACTCCACCTCTTTGAGTCCTGTACGGGAGAAGAGTGATAAGGTTTTTGGGGAGCCCTCAGCGCGACTACTGACTTCTTCATCACGGACGCCCCGAACTACGACGACTACTTCCCCGATGTCGACAACCTCCTCGACGACATGGCTATCAAGGGCACCGACCCCAAGTCCAGTGCTACTGTTGCTGCTGCTGTCCCGCACGTGTTCTTGCTTTTCTTGTTAGAGGTCCTGCCACAGTTCCTTATTCTACTCTCTGCTCTAGATATGTTCGGTTCTAGTTCATATTTGCAGATGTTACTTACCTTCTCTCTATCAGATCACATGCCTTGCTTTATCTCTGCTATTTTAGTCATACTTTATCTAGTATTTTCAGTAATAAAATCATATGATAAATTGCTCATATTTCCAACAAGTAGAACTAGTAGATGGGTAAGTGCAATGCACGTTGATATTTTTTCGCAAAAAGAAATGCACGTTGATATTAGACAGATATTGGTTGCACACATATATTAGGTAGGATATTATTTATGCATTTATTTTATGATTAGCTTTGGCATGAATATTTGCAAGTAACTAATTGCATGCTAAATATGTTGAGCTTTCACCACTGTAGAATAGATATTAGATGTAGATATTTTGTACTCCTACTTATTTTTGTAAGTGAATAGTAGTGCAACGTGAGGAGAGACAACGTGCTCCATAACCGGTGAATTGATCTAATTTTACTCCTTTCTCAACAGTTAGTTATATCATGTGTCCCTGTTCGATGAATCTGGATGAAAAAAAAAGAAAAGGGTTTGAAATCGCGTGGGCTCCCGCGAGTGAACCTAGCAAATACATGGCGTAACAAAAACATGTAGGCGCCATTGAATTCTTTAAGATTTTTCTCGCCTTTTTTTTCCCAGCGCCTCTATAAATAGTCTTTGGCATCGACGCCACTCTCCCCCTCTCTCCTCGCCTTCCTCTCCTCGCATATTGTTCGACCCCCGCTCTCGTCCAATACAAGTCCCTTTCATACTAAGGTGTGCATGTTCTTCTTCTCCTAGCCAGTCGCCTAGTTTACTTGCTCGCATGCAATGCTCGGTTGGTCAAATATTTGTTCTTGAGGAGTATTCGTCCAAGTCCTTTCGTGTTGATGCATCTGCCGAAAGGCACAGCAAGTGCCAAAGCTGGACTGAAATTTCCTAGGGGACTCTTCCTCGTCCTTCTCTCTCCCCCTATGAAATTTGCCAGATAACTGGTTGCAATTTGCCAGGGGACCAAAGCCTGCTATTGGACTGAATCCCCTTCTCTTGATTACCATTGAATCCCCCTAGACTGATTTGCTAATGTCCTGCATATTTTTTACTCCATAGCATTTAGCAGTGTGTGTATTGTCGAGGTTCTATTAATTATTTCGTTTCTTACAAATCTCCCGCTGAAGATTTGGTCGTCGGGAACAAGGTTGAATTACCGAACTGATAGTCAAGTCAAATGTTTGAAACTTGGCCTTTTCCCACGAACCTGCTGTAACCTGACGTTCTCATGCTTCCATCATAGCTTGGTTACAACACAGGAGCTGACGTTCTTATGCTTCGGTCATGGCTTATAGCGGCGCAATCGCTCTTCTCATATTCGCGCCTCTGGCAATTTAATCGCCCTAAACTTGCGTACAGAATTTAGATGCGTTAGGTTTACCTACCGTTCTTAAGTTCAGAAGCACAGAAACAGAAACACTCACCAAGGCATTAACACCTGGGCCAGAGCACACATGGCATCAGACATCCGTGATTGGGCCGGCATATCATTGCAGATGTTTATATTCTTTCAGAAAATGTTAATAGTACAAGGTTAAGTATCATATTTCTTTTGGCAATTAGTTTACCGTACCTTAACCATAGTTAAGGCCAACCCAGCAATCTGCAAGTTTTTACTTTGACATTTTCCCTTTCCCTTCTGCTTTTTCTGGATGTTGTTTTCTTCCTCTATCACGATAACGACACAGATTTAACATGGCTTGACACTTGATCCATGTGCGGTTGTCGACGTCGTGGAAGTAACTAGTCTGCTATTTGATCTTTCCGGGTAACTGAGAAGATCCTCTTGTTGGTTAATTCGTGCAGTGACACCTTCTGAATATCGGAGTTTTTTCGAGAAGGAGGTTGAAACCCCGGCCTTTGCATCATTCTGAACATTGGAGTTAAACGGAGCTGGCTTTGTATGGCTTTTCCTATGTGCCAATCCAGTCTTGTGATATAGATGTGTCATCTCTCTCAGCATGACAAGGTACTACAAATCATCCCGAATTACCTTCTCTTTTCTCATGGAGCAGACGCCCTTTGCCTAACGCTATCCTACCTTCTCTGCTCAGTTCACAGGTATTCTGCTTTTGATGAACTTCCTCCACACCTGCAGTGACAAGAAAACGCTGAAGAAGTGGTTCTTCATCGACAAGACAGTGGGCTAAGAAAATCCTGCTGAAAGAGAGACGACCACCGTACTGACCACACTTTTTCTTCGTCCGACCCGATGGATTTGAGCAACGGCTCACCGGTCATCAGTGATCCGATGTCAATGAGCCAGTCGTTGATGGGAGTGCTGCCTTCCAACATGATGCCGTTTTCAGTCAGGCCCGGAGGTTACTCCGGCGCTGGTGGCGCCGGCGTAAACGTCAGTAGGCGCAAGATCGAGGAGGTCCTCGTGAGCGGGCTGCTGGATGCTATGAAATCCTCGTCGCCACGTAAGAAGCACAACGTGGTCTTCGGCGAGGAAAACTTGCCTGAAGAAGATCCTGCCTACAGTACATGGATGGTAAGATTTTTCATGATTCCTTTTTGGGTGACGTACTACTAGTAGTACTAGTATGCCTCTTCTGAAGAAAGACTTACAGATATGCCTCTTTCGTTGTAGGCAAAATGCCCTTCTGCTCTGGCTTCCTTCAAGCAGATCGTAGCCAGTGCACAAGGCAAGAAGATTGCGGTCTTCTTGGACTACGATGGCACCCTGTCTCCGATCGTCGACGACCCTGAAAAAGCCGTCATGTCCCCTGTGGTAAATCAGAATAATCTGCTTAAACTACTAGTAGCAATTCTTGGTTATCAACAAATGAGCACCTGCTTATAGTTGTCCCATAACATTTTTCTCTTCTTAGATGAGAGCTGCCGTGAGAAACGTCGCCAAGTACTTCCCTGCTGCCATCGTCAGCGGAAGGTCCCGGAAGAAGGTATTGATAACTATATGAAGTTACTAACTCTTTGCACATGTCACTGTACTGATATCAGAATCCTCCCCAGTGATATGCAATCATATGCCTGATTAATTTGATATATGCATGTTTGATTTCAGAATCCTATTGATATGCAATTAATGCCTGGTTAATTTGATAGTTCCATTCCAATTTATGTAGGTTCTTGAATTCGTAAAACTGAAGGAACTCTGCTATGCTGGTAGTCATGGGATGGACATAATGACATCTTCTTCAGCACATTATGAACGCAATGCTGAAAAGGTGAGCATTTCCTGCTCATTTGTTTCAGAGATGATAAAATTCACTGTCTTTTCGCATAAACACAAATATGATATGCGTGCAATACTGACGGTTCCTTAACCCTACTTGTAGGGCAAAGAAGCCAACCTCTTCCAACCTGCTCGCGATTTTCTGCCTATGATCGATGAGGTGCGCTTTTTCTTATTTAACTCTGATGAAGCTGACAAACTGTAATACTTTAGTCGACGGGACAACTGAAACTGAAACTTCAGAAAATGACAGGGATTCCATTCATGCAAAGTTCAGTGGTTCTTGTGTTGTATTAATGGGTATTTTTCGCAACAGGTTTCCAAGGTCCTCTTGGAAGTCACGAGCCGAATCGAAGGCGCAAGCGTTGAGGACAACAAGTTCTGCGTGTCTGTACATTACCGCAACGTGGACGAGAAGGTAAAAACCCTGCGCCTCAAGCACTGGACTGATGCTCCCTTTTGCCTCTTCTCTGGGTCTCTCCTTCCATGGATGGCATGCACCTGCAGATTCGCCTGACAGTTTTGCCTGATCGTAGGACTGGGAGCTGGTCGCACGGCTCGTAAACGAAGTGCTGGAGGACTTCCCCCGTCTCAAAGTGACCAACGGACGAATGGTTTTAGAGGTTCGTCCAGTGATCGACTGGGACAAGGGGAAGGCCGTCGAGTTCCTGCTTCAGTCGCTCGGGCTGAGCGACTCCGAGAAAGTGATCCCTATCTACATCGGCGACGACCGCACCGACGAAGACGCGTTCAAGGTTCCCATTTCTTTCTCTGGCAGCTGTGCAGTCCATTCGGATCTTTGGCCCGGCTGTAAACTGCAAGCTCATGGTCTTCTTCCCCTTGGTTCCATCAGGTGCTTCGGGAGAGGAACTGCGGATACGGGATACTGGTCTCGCAGGCGCCCAAGGAAACCGAGGCCTTCTACTCGCTCAGGGACCCGTCTGAAGTAAAACTCTTTCTAGTTTTTGTGTGCTCTGCTCCTGCTGGCTCTGTTCAAAGAATGGATTCCTGATCGTTTGGTTCTCGTGCAGGTGATGGAGTTCCTGAACTCCTTGGTGAGATGGAAGAAGCACTCGCTATGAACAAACAGGAGATGACTGTAGTTTCCGAGGCGACAGTTTTGCAGCGTTGGAAACCATAGCTAGGGTCGAATGATGTTGCCGTCCCCTGTTAATTCGTTTAGGTCGATTGATATTCTTGTACTGCTAGTCATGTTCTTTGCCACTGAGAAATTTGATCGGTGGCTGTGTTGGTTGTTATACATAATGCTTTAGGTTAACATAAATTGGATCTGGATCTCTTGATTAGAACACCAATACATGTGCGGTAGCGTGTGAACTTACAAGTGATTGACGAAATCCCATACTCTTGATGCAGGCCCTAGTCGATGCAGCACACGGGAATAGTTGGCGAAGCGGAACAGCACCGAGTGAATAGCCCATGGCCGAAAGCGTGAACGTAGCCAGCAATAGGTAGAAGACGCCCAGAAGGCTACCGGCACTAGAGATGGCCGGCATCAACCAGCGACTGGTCGGTGTAGAGCAGCAGGAAGCCGCCGGCACATCCTTGCGGTGGCCGGCTGTGGTGATGGCCTTCTGATCCCTTTATGCACCCTTTTAGGATCGGTAGTTAGGAGTTTGTTGGGGGTTAACCCATGTATGCGTGTGTCATTGCCCAAGGGGCACCACCTCCTCTTTTTATACTTGATGCTAAGAGACAGGGACCAAAACCAAAAGTTGTCTTTCTGTGTGCCTCCGATCATAGCACAAAACGTGGAGAAGAGCTCCCCCTTTTCTCTTGGTCTGTTACGACTTGAGATCAAATTCCAACATTCTCCCCCTTGATCGTAAGGTCAACAAACATCATGAGCTCATTCTCAATAGAAATAATATACCAAGGCAAAGTGTTACAATGACCAATGAGATGCCACTGAACCTCATTACCTATAGTATATAATTCTATCTCGAAATGAAAAACATACTACTTTATGGGAGATGGTTTACAAGATGGTCCTAATTTCCAGGATCAAAAGGCTTTCCTAACCCATGTCGGCAACGTAATCAGAAATACGGGTGGCGAGCCTTTGGTAAACGGATCCGTAATACATACAAATCATTTTTATATGCTTAACATCATTAGCTTGATCCTGGATTCTAGCTTTCACAACATGAAACATATTGTCAATGGTTTTGGCAACACCATTTGACTTGTTGTTACTCGCATAGAAAACTGCGTGTTCATAATGCAGTAGGTGGTTTTTATAAATATTGTCTACCACCTTAAGTTCGGGAATAGAACTTCTTTGACATACAACCTGCCCAATAGCCTCTTAACATGCCACATCGTAAATTGCATTGTTTCTAATGCCATCCATGTCATTATGGATTCCACGACATAGCTCCATATGCGAGAGTGAGGATGTAACATAACGTGGAAACTTTAATATCCACACACCTCGCAGAAACAATGTCTGAATAACCGAGGATATCGAGGTTATCGGACTTCTTATTAGTGAGCATGCAAACTTTTATTGCCTTGCATATCTACAAGACTTTTCGCGGCTTCTCTAGTGGTCCATTTCTGGACTTCTATATTTGCCAATTATCCCGATCATAAATAGGGCAAGTTCACATTTGAATACTTACATTGCTTCTGACAGCTGAAGCATAAAGAACTAACATTACCTGATCAGTTCATAATGGTTCCTTGGACACTAAACTGTCCACCTTTATTGCCCTTGACTTTAGTAGCAGGTGCGATAGAGCACTACCACGTAATATTTTCTTATGTACTCTATCAACGTATGTCATCATAATAAAACTTATACTCCTTTTGGACCTATATCTTGGCGAAACTCAATACAAGCAAAGTATGAGGCATCACCAAGATCCTTCATGTTACAAATATAAGATAGACATTACTTGGCTCACCAAAATATTCTATCTCCATAAGGTAGTTGAGGGAGTCCTGGATTAGGGGGTGTCCGGATGACCGGACTATAACCTTTGGCCGGACCCCTGGACTATGAAGATACAAGATTGAAGACTTCGTCCCATGTCCGGATGGGACTTTCCTTGGCGTGGAAGGTAAGCTTGGCGATACGGATATGTAGATCTCCTCCCATTGTAACCGACTCTGTGTAACTCTAGCCCTCTCCGGTGTCTATAAACCGGAGGGTTTTAGTCCGTAGGACGAACAACAATCATACCATAGGCTAGCTTCTAGGGTTTAGCCTCTCTGATCTCGTGGTAGATCTACTCTTGTACTACCCATATCATCAATATTAATCAAGCAGGAGTAGGGTTTTGCCTCCATCGAGAGGGCCCGAACCTGGGTAAAAACATCGTGTCCCTTGTTTCCTGTTACCATCCGCCTAGACGCACAGTTCAGGACCCCCTACCCGAGATCCGCCGGTTTTGACACCGACATTGGTGCTTTCATTGAGAGTTCCTCTGTGTCGTCATCTTTAGGCCCGATGGCTCCTCCGATCATCAACAACGAAGCTGTCCAGGGTGAGACTTTTCTCCCCGGACAAATCTTCGTATTCGGCGGCTTTGCACTGCGGGCCAATTCGCTTGGCCATCTGGAGCAGATCGAAAGCTACGCCCCTAGCCATCAGGTCAGATTTGGAAGTCTGAACTACAGGGCCTACATCCGCGGAGACTTGATCTTCAACGGATTCGAGCCACAGCCGGGCGCGCCGCACTGTCACGATGAGCATGATCTAGCTCTGCCGCCGAACAGTGTCCAGGAGGCCACCCCAGCGTCCGCTCCGACCCTTAGCTCGGAGCCGACTGCGCCAATCATGGACGGGTGGCTGGACACCGCCTCGGGGGCTGCAATCCCTACGGTGATCGAGCTGAACACCAGCCTTGTCCTTTATGAAGCTCGTGACTCCCAGGTGCCGGACTCCTTTCCGGACTCCGAACCTTCCGCGCCCCTACCGATCGAACCCGATTGGGCGCCGATCATGGAGTTCGCCGCCGCGGACATCTTTCAGCACTCGCCCTTCGGCGACATTCTGAATTCACTAAAGTCTCTCTCTTTATCAGGAGAGCCCTGGTCGGACTATGGTCAGCGAGGTTGGGATGGGGACGATGAAGAAATTCAAAGCCCACCCACCACCCACTTCGTAGCCACTGTCGATGATTTAACCGACATGCTCGACTTCGACTCCGAAGACATCAACGGTATGGACGCCGATGCAGGAGACGACGAAGAACCAGCGCCTATAGGGCACTGGAAGGCCACCTCGTCATATGACATATACATGGTGGACACACCAAAAGAAGGGAATGGCGATGGAACAACGGAGGATGACCCCTCCAAGAAGCAGCCTAAGCGCCGGCGTCAGCAGCGCCGCTCTAAATCCCGCCAAATCAAAAACAATGATTCCGGCACGGGAGATAATAACACCCCGGACAGTGCCAAAGACAACCCCCTCCAGCAGGATTCAGCACAGGAGGATGGAGAAGCCAGCCCTCATGAGAGAGCGGCAGACAGAGAGGTAGAGGAAGACAATTACATGCCTCCCTCTGAAGACGAGGCAAGCCTCGACGATGACGAATTTATCGTGCCTGAGGATCCCGTCGGACAAGAGCATTTCAAGCGCAGGCTTATGGCCACGGCGAGCAGTCTCAAGAAAAAACAGCAGCAACTTAGAGCTGACCAAGACTTGCTAGCCGACAGATGGACTGAAGTCCTTACGGCCGAAGAGTACGAACTCGAACGCCCCTCCAAGAGCTACCCAAAGTGTAGGGTGCTACCCCGATTAGAGGAGGAAGCACCTAAACCTACATCACCAGCGCATGACGCGGCCGACCGGCCACCTCGTGGCCGCGACAGAGAGGCCTCTCGGCCATCCACTCAAGCCGCACCCCGGCGTCGCTCAAAAAATACCAAGGCACGGGGAAATGTGCCAAACCTGCAAGATATATTGGAGGACAAGGCAAGGCAAACAAGATCGATCTACGGATCGCGTGGGCGCCCCATGACACGTAACGATAACCGTCATGCCGGATATGGCAAATACGGCCAGGCCGAACACAGCAGACAAAGCTCATTTGAGCTACGACGTGATATAGCCCAGTACAGAGGTGCCGCACACCCACTATGCTTCACAGATGAAGTAATGGATCATCAAACCCCCGAGGGTTTTAAACCCGTAAACATCGAATCATACGATGGCACAACAGATCCTGCGATATGGATCGAGGACTATCTCCTTCATATCCACATGGCCCGCGGTGATGACCTACACGCTATCAAATACGTCCCACTCAAGCTTAAAGGACCAGCTCGACATTGGCTCAACAGCTTGCCAACAGAGTCAATTGGTTGCTGGGAGTACCTGGAAGCCGCATTCCTCGACAATTTCCAGGGCACCTATGTGCGACCACCAGACACCGATGACCTAAGCCACATCATTCAGCAGCCAGAGGAATCGGCCAGACAATTCTGGACGCGGTTCTTAACCAAGAAAAATCAAATAGTCGACTGTCCAGACGCAGAGGCCCTCGCAGCCTTCAAACATAACATCCATGATGAATGGCTTGCCCGACACCTAGGACAGGAAAAGACGAAATCTATGGTAGCCCTCACAACACTCATGACCCGCTTTTGCGCGGAAGAAGACAATTGACTAGCTCGTAGTAATAACATGACCAAGAGCCCTGGTAATCCGGATACCAAGGACAACAATGGCAGGTTGCGTCGCAACAAATACAGGCGCCACATTAACGGCGACAATGCTGAGGATACGACAGTCAATGCCGGATTCCGAGGCTCCAAACCCGGTCAGCGGAAAAAGCCATTCAAAAGAAGTACTCCGGGCCCGTCCAATTTGGACCGAATACTCGATTGCTTGTGCCAGATACACGGCACCCCCGAAAAACCAGCCAATCACACCAACAGGGATTGTTGGGTGTTCAAGCAGGCAGGCAAGTTAAGCACCGAAAACAGAGACAAGGGGCTGCATAGCGATGACAAGGAGGAGCCCCGGCCGCCGAACAATAGGGGACAGAAGGGCTTTCCCTCACAAGTGCGGACGGTGAACATGATATACGCAACCCACATCCCCAAAAGGGAACGGAAGCGTGCGCTTAGGGACGTATATGCGTTGGAGCCAGTCGCCCCAAAGTTCAACCCATGGTCCTCCTGCCCAATCACTTTTGATCGAAGGGACCACCTCACTAGCATCCGCCACGGCGGATTCGCTGCGTTGGTTCTAGACCCAATCATTGACGGATTTCACCTCACTAGAGGCCTTATGGACGGCGGCGGCAGCCTGAACCTGCTTTATCAGGATACAGTGCGAAAAATGGGCATAGATCCCTCAAGGATTAAACCCACAAAGACGACCTTTAAAGGCGTCATACCAGGTGTAGAGGCCAACTGTACAGGCGCAGTTACACTCGAAGTGGTCTTCGGATCCCCGGATAATTTCCGAAGCGAGGAGTTAATCTTCGACATAGTCCCGTTCTGCAGCGGCTATCACGCGCTGCTCGGACGAACCGTATTTGCAAAGTTCAATGCGGTGCCGCACTACGCATACCTCAAGCTCAAGATGCCAGGCCCTCAAGGAGTCATTACGGTCAATGGAAACACCGAACGCTCTCTCCGAACGGAGGAGCATACGGCGGCCCTTGCGGCGGAAGTACAAAGTAGCCTCTCAAGGCAATTCTCCAGTCCAGCTATTAAACGTCCGGACACCGTCAAGCGCGCCCGGAGTAACCTACAGCAAGACCGCCTTGCACGCTCCGAGCAAGTGTAGCAGTGCGGCCCCAACCCCAGCCCTCGCGAAATTGCAAAACCAGTACCACGCGTACATAATTACACTCTGGAAATACCATGGGCATAAGGGAAGGGGCACAACCACAGCACACCCACAATACGGCTCAACCGCACTAGGGGCTCCCGATTTTGTCATTTCTTTTTTTTATTCTTACTTTCAGGACTCCACTCTCCGGAAGGCCTGTCCGGCAGTACAATCGCCGAACACAAGATGCAACAGCCAGGGAGGCAACAAGCTATGTCGCATGTCCAGGTGGTCTCTATAACGAGCTAAATACCTGTCTTACATAAAAGTCCCGCAGCCTGCCCCTGGAGGGGGACATGTCAAATAATCCCATCTCTTGCTTATCGCACTATTTGTATCATTTTGCTTTCACAGCAGCCTTTTAATAAACAATACATAGCTCTTGTCTATTTTGCACTCATTTTTTATAAATATGTTCATTTATGACATTATGCAACCATACACTTTGGTACGGCCAATACACTAGGGGCTTAAGTACCCAGAATATGGTGTGAGAAGTCCGAACACTCTCACGAGTGCGGCACCCCGAACTTATAGCATTATATGCATCGGCTCCGAATCATGTCTTGGGTCAATAGTTGGGTTTGCCCGGCTCCCATGTTTTGGTACCTTATGTTCCGTTATATCGGCTAAGGTAGCGCTGGGAGAACTACTACGATTGTGCCCTAGTTGAGCTGGGTTAAGCACCTCAGTAGAGAAAGCTAAAACTGACCGTCATGATAGGGCGAGAGCCGGTCGCTGTTCGAGAGGTTTTGAGTCCCTAAAGACTTATGTCGCTTAGAGCGAGGAGCTGGCTTTGTCCGGCCTAGGTATGGATAGCGCCCCGAACTCGGTCTTTCGAATACTAGGGGCTTCGACGAATTTTAAAATTATAGAATTCTATGGCTAAGTGAGAGTGATAAATCATTATAGTCCGATTGCCTTGTTCGTTGTGTTGAGCGCCTCCCTCGAAGGACCCAAGAATGGGAACAAGAGCGCTCAGGTTTATCCCGAACACCCCAGCACTCGTGGCATGGGGGTAGAAGCCGATGACTCGCCATCTCTCAGATTTGATAAACGGCCGCACAGAAGGTAATATTTTAAATGGTCTTCAACGCACAGGATAACACGAGCGAGTTTACTCAAATATTACATCTTTGGAACATTCATTCACCACAAGGCGGGCACCCTTCAGGACGCCCTCATAATACATCTCGGGCCTGCGATGCTCCTTCCCCTCCGGTGGCCCATCTGTCACCAGCTTCTCAGCATCCAGCTTACCCTAGTGTACTTTAGCATGGGCAAGGGCCCTACGGGCACCTTCGATGCATACGGAGCGCTTGATGACTTCAAGCCGTGGACATGCATCCACTAGCCGCCTCACCAGCCCAAAGTAGCTCCTGGGCATGACCTCCCCAGGTCATAGCCGTACTATTAGGCCCTTCATGGCCTGTTCGGCTACCTTATGGAGCTCGACCAGCTGCTTCAGCTGGTCACTCAAGGGCACCGGGTGTCCGGCCTCAACATACTGGGACAAGAACACCTTCTCCGTCGAGCTCCATTCCTCGACTCGGTAGAATGCGGCAGCATCGGACACACTGCGGGGCAGATCTGCGAATGCTCCTGGAGAGCTCCAGACTCGGGTAAGTAACAAGTAATTCACTTTCACGTGCTTGCTTTGCATAAAGAATGACTTACCCGCCGCTATCTGCTTCATTGCCTCAATTTCCTAGAGGGCTTTTTGGGCTTCGGCCTTGGAGGATTTGGCGCTCTCAAGGGCCGAGGCAAGCTCAGACTCTCGAGTCTTTGAGTCAAGCTCCAATCTCTCGTGTTTCTTCACAAGAGCATGGAGCTCTTGCCGCACCTCCGCCACCCGCGCCTCCTGCTTTTCTCGCTCGGTGCGCTCCACGACCACATTGTCTTTGGCCTTGGACAACGCTTCCTTCAGGGTCGCCACCTCGGTTGTGGCCCCTGTAATACTCATGTTGGTCCCGTCATTATTTGCAACCAGATATTTTTATATCATTATACAAGGTACTACTTACCTTCCTTGTCCTCAAGCTACTTCTTGGCAAGGCCGAGCTCGTTCTTGGACCGCTCGAGGCTCTGCTTCAATGCATCGACCTCCGCAGTCAGTGCGACAGAGGTCAGCAGTGCAACCTGCATTCCCATATTGACATACTTATGTTAGACTCTTGCGTATATCTTTTCAGATCCTCAGTTCAACTTTTCTTTCCGAATACCAAACTGAGCATCAGGGGCTACTGTCTATGCAGTAATATTTTTACATATCTTAAATACATACCTCGAAGCCTGTTAGAAGGCTGGCACAGGCTTCCGTCAGCCCGCTCTTGGCGGACTGAACCTTCCGGATCACCGCACTCATAATAGTGTGGTGCTCCTCGTCGATGGAGGCGCCGTTAAGCACCTCCAGCAAATTATCCGGTGCCTCCAGTTGGACGGAGGTCACCGGCATCGTAGGCTTTCCCTTCTTACTAGGGGGACGCTTGCCGGATTCCGGAACCGCTGAAGGTTCCGGTGCGGTGTCCGGCCCATGGCTGGACTTAGATCCCTCTGGGGTTTCATCCCCTTTGCGCCTGGAGCCCGGGAGGTCGCCTTGCGGCGCCTCCAGGACCACCTCCTCCTGTCTTAGCCCCTTTTGGGATTCCACCTCGGCATCATCCGCAGGGCGAGGGGAGGTAGCAGTCGGGAGTGAAAGAATATTCACATCCGACGAATCTAGGGAGCCGCTCGATGAAGCGTCAAGCCGGGCCTTGGGCGGACTGCATGATTATATTCGGCGTCAGAAGATACTGTGCAATAAAGGAACGCCATGAGTCATTCTGGTATTTGGATACTTACAATTTTGCCAGGGGCTTGGCCCTGGATGGCCACTCCTCTCCGCCGTCGTCGGCGCTGGTGGAGTAGTCCGGAAGAAGGGTCTTTCCCTTCTTGGACCCTCCGGCCTCCCCAGTTGGGGCGACCTTCCTTTTCTTTCCTCCCCCCGTTGGAGGGGGAGAGGCTTCTTCTTCCTCCTCCTCGTCTTTGGGGGAGGAGTGCGCTTCGGGGTCGTCGGGCGATGAATCCGACACTACCAGGCGCCGGGAACTCTTTCGAGTTCCCGTGGCCTTCTTCTTGGCCTTCTTCTCCGGTACCACGTGAGGTGCCGGGACCAGCAGCTTCGCCAAGCGTGCATCTGCTGGGCCTTCGGGCAAAGGAGCCAGACAGTCAATCTGTCCGGACGTCTTCTTCCAGTCCTGTCAAAGGAGCGGGAGCTTAGATCCCGCGTAGAGTCAAACTATGAAAAACAAGTATCCTGTAAAGGGTAAAACAAGCTTACCGCGCTGGCTTGGCACTTCGCACAGAATCCGCGATCCTCGGTAATGGGAGGGGGAACCTCGGAACCCTTGAATAGCACCTTCCAGGCGTCCTCGTGCGTTGTGTCAAAGAGCCTGGACAGAGTTTGGTGCTGGGCCGGGTCGAACTCCCACAAGTTAAAAGCCCGTCATTGACACGGGAGGATCCGACAGAAGAGCATGACCTGGACTACGTTGATAAGTTTAACCTTCTTGTCCACTAGGTTTTGGACGCAGGTTTGGAGTCCGGTCACCTCTTCCAAATTACCCCATGACAGGCCCGTCTCTTTCCAAGAGGTGAGCCATGTGGGGATGCCAGATTGGAATTCGGGGGCTGCTGCCCATTCAGGGTCACGCGGCTCGGTGATGTAGAACCACCTCGATTGCCACCCTTTGATGGTTTCCACAAAGGAGCCCTCGAGCCATGTGACGTTGGGCATCTTGCCCACCATGGCGCCTCCGCACTCCGCTTGCCGGCCGCCCACTACCTTCGACTTGACATTGAAGGTCTTTAGCCATAAGCCGAAGTGGGGCTTGATGCGGAGGAAGACCTCGCACATGATGATAAACACCGAGATGTTGAGGATGAAGTTTCGGGACAGATCGTGGAAATCCAGGCCATAGTAGAACATGAGCCCCCAGACAAATGGGTGGAGGGGTAAGCCTAGTCCGCGGAGGAAATGGGGGAGGAACACCACCCTCTCATGGGGCCTGGGGGTGGGGATGAGCTGCCCCTCGTCTGGAAGCCGGTGCGCAATGTCGTTGGGCAAGTATCCGGCTTTCCTCAACTTTTTGATGTGCCCCTCCGTGACGGAGGAGGCCATCCATCTGCCTCCCGCTCCGGACATGGCTGGAGAAGGTCGAGGTGGGAAGTGCGGACTTGGGCGCTGGAGCTCAAGTGCGCGGAGATGGATAAGCAAAGGAGGAAGAAGGCGTAGATGGAAAGGGTGGATCCTTATCCCCTTATATGGGCGGACAAAACTATGTACCCCCACCAGCCTGGTAAAACTCGCTTATCTCCCAAGCGCCATGGTTAATGGCACAGTTGGGTTACCCACGCCTGTATTGATGAGAATCCCGGAATAAGGGGACACGATCTCTGCTTTGACAAGACGTGCCAAGGAAACCGCCTCGCTAAACACGCTGAGGTGGGACAATAAACGATTCGAGTAAAGGCTTAGCCGTGGTGTGATGTCACGCTATGGAATACGTCAGCAGATTAGATTTGTACAAATATTGTTCTCTCTACGGTGGTATGTGGAACTTATTTTGCAGAGCTGGACACTATCCTTGTGTTCAAAATCTTCTATGAAGTATTCGAAGGAGGAACCCGCCTTGCAATGCCGAAGACAATATGCGTGCCGGACTCGTCGTCATTGAAGCCCGGTTCAGGGGCTACTGAGGGAGTCCTGGATTAGGGGTTGTCCGGATGACCGGACTATAACCTTTGGCCAGACTCCTGGACTATGAAGATACAAGATTGAAGACTTCGTCCCGTGTCCGGATGGGACTTTCCTTGGCGTGGAAGGCAAGCTTGGCGATATGGATATGTAGATCTCCTCCCATTGTAACCGACTCTGTGTAACCCTAGCCCTCTCCGGTGTCTATATAAACCGGAGGGTTTTAGTCCGTAGGACGAACAATAATCATACCATAGGCTAGCTTCTAGGGTTTAGCCTCTCTGATCTCATGGTAGACCTACTCTTGTACTACCCATATCATCAATATTAATCAAGCAGGAGTAGGGTTTTACTTCCATCGAGAGGGCCCGAACCTGGGTAAAAACATCGTGTCCCTTGTCTCCTGTTACCATCCGCCTAGACGCACAGTTCGGGACCCCCTACCCGAGATCCATCGATTTTGACACCGACAGTAGTGATCTTACTCCCCTCGTCTTATAGTATGAGTGTCCTAATGCTTGTATTACCTCATAATTGTATTTCTTTAGATAACATGCCTTATGTCAACTTCACCCATGACAAAACCGTATAGTTGAGCCATACGTACATTATCAACTAAGTCAACCCAAGTGCATGTCATAGTAATAACACAAACGTCACAACAACTCACTGAAGAAATTCTATGGAGTTTCATACATCATTAGAGCTCAGAATCTTCATCCTATATGGCAACAAGCCACTAAGATGATCATTCACACACATTATTGGTCATAGGGAAATTGTTGAATCTCAACAATAAGTGTTGCATTAGAGAAAATTAAATTACCTTCAATTTACCTGATGCATATGAACAAAGATCTAATGGAATTATCCTTAAGATTAATGTTCATACGCTCCAGGTTCCCCGATGATCACTTTATTTAGAACATGGAAATATATCCAAAAATCTTTATAACAATCATCTCAGCTATAAACCACAACACCGTTGGGATGAAGATGGAAAAGAACTTAATGAACTATGACAAATGATTATAAACGACGTTAGTCAGAAATATAACCACAAGCCACATGATACCAACAAACTTACCACTTGAGTGAAGTGTCACATATGATTATAAACAACGTTGGTCATAGATAATCAACATGTTACATCATGATGGTCATTAGACTAGCAAGCTTGCCACTTTAGCATTCATGTGTGCTTCGTAATGCTCATAAGGGATTAAGTACACACTAATATGATAAAGGAGTCATTTTTCATTCATTCTTCTAAATAAGACTTGTTGCATCTTAATTAGAGAACCAACATTAGAATGTGCTTTTCATACATTCTCCAACCAAGACTTCTCGTTTGTTCCATCTTAATTAGAGAATTGAGATACATAGTTTGCTTAATTTTACATGCTATGATCTAAGTAGGAGAAGTGAACGCGATATCTCATATTAAATGATACTTCCATTCTCCCCCTCGCAATGTGGTCTAAAACCACAATTTTGATGAGGTCTCATTAATCCCACTTCTCTTACATCTTCAATGGCAACATAGCATTTAATCTTTACAAAAGATTCATTTAGTGAAAACATAACTCGTCTCACCATAAGGTGGGACTAACATTACATAGTTTGAGTTGACTTGATAACATATAAGATCATGTCATCTATTCGAGAGACGAAATTAAAGTTGTCAAATAACTAGGAGCATGAACAAAACATCATCAATAAGATGAAGAATTAAGTCATCTCCAAAAGCTAGTGGAATAAATCAAATAGTTTTGAATTTAATCTCCTTTGCATTAGTTATGTGCATGATGGCACATGCGTCCTCACCCAATGCCTGCCTTATCATGATGATTAACATCCTTTAACCTTAGTGGCAGAAAAATGTTGGGAGATTCCTTACATGAGAAAATGATCTCCACTCTCCATGTGGGAAAGTTATTTACATAAGGTTCTTCTATGCCAAACAAAAGTTTGACATCATTATTATTGCTGGAAAAGAGGAGACAACTTTATGATCATCATAACAGAAAATCAAGCATGAACTAACCATGCAATGCCATGAACAAAAACATGCTTAATGTTTATTCTAATCCGTATCACCGTTGGGCAGATAACAAAAAAGAACCTTACTCATTCGTAAATGACACATGAAAAACATAATCAATGTTGGTCAGAATATCATCATATGCCATTAGAACATTTGCTCATTAAATCTCTAATCAAAACTTCTCGTTGGTTCCATTTTGACGAGAGAGATGTAAAATCTCGTAATGACCAGCAATAACTACGACTGAATTAATTGCCATCATTAACATAAAGCAACATCATAATATAATCATGTGTGCCATGAGGCACTGTGATGCCTTTTGACACTAAATCTCACAACGATAAATATGAATATTGAACTTAAGTGCCAAAATTATCATTAGAATTCTCAATGACATACAATGAAAATGATATTGGAATTAACATATAAATATAAATGTCACTCCCACCGAGTAATCATTAAAGAGGACATTCAGAGTGAAAATGCCATAAATATAAATCATCATAAGAATTTACAAAATTATAAAATTTGAATATCAAAATTATCAAGATTCTCCAAATAATAATATTGGGAAAATTAATAATTGTCAAATAAATGACCATGTGAAAAAAAACTTAAACAAAATTTCTTCGTTAAGAGAATTGATCATAATCCATTAACATCATTTTTGGATTGTTATGAATATTTGGCAGGTGCACATCATAATAAAAATGGCATAAAATGCCCCAACCAAAAACTTTAGTTTTGCCCAATAGGCATATTGCCCCTACATTATTATGACACATAGTGTGGTGCGGAAAACTGAATCACACGTCCATCATCATTTTCCTTGAGGTGGCCTGAGCCCATTAGAAATGACCACATCTTTAAGAAATGTCATAAGTATGGCATCAACATTAAATTCACACTCATTCAAATTTAAAAATATATATATTTAGAAAATTCAATGAGCAATTCATAATTGTGCATTTGTGCTCAATATCAATATCCTTTTATAACATTAATTTCACCATTGAAAAGATACTAGAAATGCTATCATCATTAGAAGATACCATTAAAAGAAAATAACATTACTGTCACATTAAATCTTCCAAATAAAATTTCTCGTTGGTTCTATTTTATTCAGAGAATTTAAAACATAATTTCAACATAATTACAGGTAATTCCAAAACTTTTTTTAGTGCATACACATTATTAGGAACTTAACATATGCACTAAAACTGCATAGTATGGCTAAAAATATAATTCGACCCATAACAACCCACGGGCGTTCTATTAATAAAATTTCATCATCATTAAAAGATTGCCATAAAAGGTACATAAACATTATTTACACAAATAAACACTAATTACATAGAATGACTTAAGCATAATTTACAACATAATTTTCTGGCTATTGTCAATTTACAACAGTGCAAAAAGTTTTGAAAACAACCATAATATCAATAATATCAGGAAAAGCACTGAATAGACTGAAAATGTCTATAACGTAATTTTGTCCAATATAACCCACGGCAGCCCATTAGAAAACTTAATGACCATTTTAATTTTCACATATAATTTCGGGATCTGTTTCCAATATGAACAGTGCATAAAATATACACATTTTCATAATATAGCAGAAAATACGATGTTCTTTTATATATATAACTTGGCCCAAAGCGTAGCAGCGGCCTGTTGACTTTCTGCCCAGCAGATGAAAACTTGGGAGCAACTAATTAACGAGCGCTCCTTCGGGAGCCTCGCAACGATCAGCGCCACTTGGCGCGCTCACAGCCATTCGCCACGTGTCGCGCTCTGGGCGCTCCCTCCAGATTTTTTTATTTTTTTATTTTTACGCATGTGTTTTCGGCTTTTTAAAAGTTTTTTTTGGTTTTTTTTGACATTTTGGTTTTCTACCGGTCTTCCCTAGCTTTTCGACCAAAAAAAATTTGGGAAAAAATATTTTTTTTGCGCAAAAAAATGCATTTTTTTTCGCGAGAGGCACTGTTTTGCTTCCGCCAGAGGCACGGTTGTGCTTTCGCGAGATGCACATGCGTGCCTCTTTCGGAAAGGAAAAAACGCGTTTTCTGTTTTTTTTTCGCGAGAGGCACGGTTTTGCTTCCGCCAGAGGCATGGTTGTGCTTTCGCGAGAGGCACAGACGTGCCTCTTTCGAAAAGGAAAAAAAACACGTTTTCTGTTTTTTTCTTTCACGAGAGGCACGGTTTTGCTTCCGCCAGAGGCACGGTTGTGCTTTCGCGAGAGGCATGGGCGTGCCTCTCTCGAAAAAAAAATGCATTTTTTGTTTTTTTCTTTTGCGAGAGGCACGGTTTTGCTTCCGCCAGAGGCACGGTTGTGCTTCCGTCAGAGGCACGGGCGTGCCTCTTTCGGAAAGGGAAAAATGCGTTTTCTGTTTATTTTTCTTCTGCGAGAGGCACGGTTTTGCTTCCGCCAGAGGCACGGTTGTGCTTTCGCGAGAGGCACGGGCGTGCCTATTTTGGAAAGGAAAAAAACCCGTGTTTCTGGTTCGGTTTTTTCGTCTGGTTTTTTCGTGAAAAGAAGTTTGTCAAAACCTATCAACATGGGATATAGTTTTGAAGATCTCGACGCGAGGAATCCAATGGCGAAAACAGTTCGAGATTTGGACGCACGGTTTGAGAGATAAAACATTTTGAATAAATGGATCTACGAAAAAAGGAAAAACTCCCAGGTTATGACAAGTGAAGTTGGAGTGATCTGCGCAAGGAGTAGTCCTTAATTAGTGATTTCGTGAAAACTTTAATATGCAACATTGTTTTCTGTGGGCTAACTTAACCTGGGCAAGAGCCCACTACCAGATTTGGCTCATTTATGCAACCCAGGTCCGTTTATGCTCCGCTTTGTTCTCAGCCGTCCGATTGGATCGACAGACCAGATCGAACCTCGGAGGAACAAAACGGCGGCCCAGTGCGAACCCTAGCCTCATTTCTCCCCATCTCCCCGATTTCTACGCTCACGCAGAGAGGGAGGCGACTTCGGCGATGCTAGATGATCGCCGGCCATGGCGGCGCGGTGGCAGCCCTCGCCGGAAGAGCGTGCAGTGGACCAAGTCCGGCGCGCTCCTCTGTCGAAAGTTGCTGCCGGTGACGCGCATGAGGCGGTGGCGTATTCGGGGGTATCTCGCCGGTGGCTCCCGATGTAGGCTTTTGCGGCGACAGCGACGTGCTAGGCGCGGAGGTCAAGCGACGCGCATGTTCTTGAGTGCAGCAGCGGCGGCCGCATCCTTCCCGCGCATCGTCCCGAGAGATGGCGGCGTCGCCGGCGTCGGGATCACCGCACGGGATCATCCTTTTCTCTTGACATTGTAATTCGCAAGCAAGATAGGCCTTTTCGATGGAACACCACCACCTCCACCACCTCCTCCAATGTTCCTCCACCACCACCAAGCCATGGAACACCATGAACTAGGCTTCCATGGAGGGCCTCCTACATTGGGACTTCTCACCCGGCCTTGCAGTCGCAGATCAGGTGCGTAGACGGTTTGGATCCTCTGTTCATTTCCTCCCCGATGGATCTACCAAGGAATTTTTCTTGGTTGCGTATTTTTCGTCTGCCTCCTTCCCCTTATCTGAAGAATCTGTGGCCATTGCCTTGCAATGTTGCATCGGGGGTTTACCCTCTGGTCTCAATGTGCATCATCTTGAGGGTCGGTCCTTTCGATTCTCGGTGGCCTCCAATCGTGTTGGACATTTTATCTATGGTCTCAAAGATCGAGTTTGGCCAGACTTCGTTTGTCACTTTCAACTTTATTGCCATGGCCGTACTCCTCCAAGATGTTTGGACAATGTTTGGCATTCCGATGTTCACAGTCCTGAGGTAGCTTCACGATCCCCAATTGCCCTAAGAACCAATCTCTCATTTCTTGCTGCTGGTCAGAGTTCTGATCTCAGTACATGTGCTGAACTACAAAAGTTTACTCTTATTGCACCGTCGACTATGACGGCCGAGCAAGTATTGTCGCCGGCGAAGGACCTTTCAGCAAATGTGTCAAATTCAAACTCTTTTGGCAAGGCGCCATCCAAGGATCTGGGTTCATCAGCATTAATGGCAAATATTTCTTTTGGAAGTCTCCCTTCTTTTCAGTGTGGCAGTGTTATGGCTCAAAATACAAGATTTGAAGGCTGTCGGTTTAAAAAGGACAATTGGCAATCTATCCCTAATTTCATTCTATTGCATATTCTGGACTTTCGTCGTGTCGGCCACACGGAGCAACATATTGCGAATGTCTGGAAGCTCAACAGTGTACCGTCTCAAGATTATATCCACACGAGATTGAATTTGTGCTCATCTTGCACGTCCTCGGGTCATTTGGCTGACTCCTGCCCTGACATACATTGCACTACCTGTGAGCACTCACCCTGTGTTTGTGGCTCCTTGAATCCAACTACTTCAAACAAGTTGGAAGGCATTTCAGCCAGCCCATTGCCTGGCCCATCTTGCTACATTTGTGGTGCTACTACCCACTTCACTTTTGGGTGCCCGGGCGCGCTTTACTGTAGCTACTGCACCTTTATGGGCCACACCCCCAACTGTTGTGATGACCACAAGGCGGCTCGCTTCTACTGGAGGCCCAAGCTTGAGCTGGCCCAACAAGATGTTATCTCCGCTGGCTCACATGACAAAATTGACATCTCTCGACAGGTTTCAACTGAGGGGTTGGCAAGTAATCGCATTCTCCGGATTTTCCCTTCTGCTAAGGATCACAATACCACTTTGGAAACAAATGTGAATCCACACAATTATCGACAAACTGCATTGATCAGTAATTCTACTTTGGGCAAGAATAATTCCCATGCTAATCATAATCAGCCACAAAATCATTCTTCTGATCTACCCCCACCATTTACCGCACCTACCAAACTGGACTGGAATTCGCAGCAGTCGAGTGGGACCCTACGATGTCACAACTGCGGGCGCGATGGACATGTGGCTTCATCCTGCTTCATCAACAGAGGAAAAAAGGGGTGGCGCTGGGTCCCCAAGTCTCTCCCAAGGGCCGCCGCTCCGCATTCTACCTCGACCTCCACACCGTCCTCTGCTTCGTTGCAGAGCACCACCACAACCATGGCTAACTTTCCAATCAATGTCATCCCCTACCTCCCGCCGGGCATGACCGTCGAGCTCGGGCCGCCTGACCGTAGGGTGCGTGATGACATGGTGGTTGGTCCAATCCCTCCGCTGCACCACGACTTCCTCGCCATTGCTGAAGCAAACAGGGACATCCCCTTTCACCGCAAGGCGGCTCTCCGCCACATCATTGAAGGTTTGCTTCATGAATCCGAGTTTTTTCCGACTGAAGTAGGCGACCACCCTCTTGGTGTTGGTATCTTTGGTTTTACCAACACGCTCATTAGGGATGCAGTAGTTGGTACCACCTTTGAACTCGATGAGGAGGAGTTTGATGAGCCGGTAGTGATATCCTTTGTTCCTCATGATGCTGCTCTGAACATGCGTCTGACTTCTTTCGGGCCGGAAATCTGGTTGCTGTACATTGGTTTTCTGTATGATTATCAGACTCAGCACTATATGCATAAATCTGTCGATAAGTTTGGTCAGTTGGTTGAATGGCATAACCCAAGAGGGGACCGTCGATTCGTGCTTCTGAAAGTCAGGGTGATACATCTTCAATTCATTCCTAAGAGTATGGTGTTGCGCCAGCTTGGAGGCGCTCGCCAGAGCTGGACTGTGGCCGTCACTATGTTAAGGAGCAGTGACTGGAATGCGCACATCCCTGATGTCCTGCCGGCCACTGAGGATCCTCCTCCCGAAGATGGAATTCCACACCCACTTCATGGAGAGCACCTCACTGCTGAACAGATTTATCAAATGCAGCTTCACAATTGGATCGCTCAGAATGTGGCCGCCAATGCCAATGCTCAGCCAGGAAATGGCAATGCAGAACAGGTGGTAGATGATGAAGTGCAGTTTCAACCTAATTGGGGAGTCTGGCGCCCATCCCCACCACATACACCTCCCGCAATGTTCAACTTCCAGGCCTGGCTAGCTGGATAAGGTTTGCAGGTGCACCATGGCATTCATCCTCTCAATAACCTGCAAGATAGTCCGGCTGCTACTTGGAACGACTCAATCTCTGTTTTTAGCAGCTCGGACTCCAGTGCTACTCTGTCTGATGGTTTCGCCATCATCCCTTTAAACATCTTCAACCAACTGCTTTCTGTTAATGGATCGGCCTTGGGTGTTTTGTCTGTGACACAGCTCAGTCCAGTGATTCTGTCCAGGGCCCGATCGCGGCTCCACCTGAGGTAAACAGTATTGAACTGACCCTGACTATATCCAATGCTGGTATGCAGTTCTCCATGCTTTCAGATCATGACAGCTATGCCTCGCTCCTGCTGAATGAGTGTGTGCCTATGCTAAGGCTCAACACCTACCTCACTGCTGCTATCCGGCCTATCATTGCTGCTTTTGGCCCTTGGAGTTCAGGTTTTGGTTTTCGGGATAGTTCAGTGCAATTCTCGGTCAATGTTGAGGAGACAAATGGGCATTTCTCTGTTCGGTCAGCATCTAAAACTGTCAAACACTCTGCTGACTCTGCCTCTCGTACTATCCTCATTCCTGGTCACACCTCATGGGCTCTACACCAGGGAGATGATGCGCCTGTGTCTCTTGAGGAATCTGCCATTCCCCCCCGGGCTGCTACTTCCAAGGTTGTCATTACTGAGCTTGATGCTGGCCTCGATCAGGATGTGCCGTCAGATGTGACCATTCCTACTAACACTAATGCTTTGAGCCTAATTGCTCCGGATGATGCAGTGCTTCCTCAGCTTCCCAATGCTACCACTGAAGCATCAACTGAAGCCACCAAGACTTTGATTGCTCCTCATGTGGTGGATCTGGGTGCAGGCACTTCAGTAGTCAGGAAAGGCAAAGCCAAAGCTCCAACATCTGTGCTGGAGGTGCGTCGCAGCAATAGATCCAACAAATATGATGGGTTTAAGGTACCCTCTGTCTCTGACACTAAGCCAAAACCCTCCAAAGTTAAACCCCGAGTTGTACCCTCTGCTACTGATACTCCTATGGAGGTTGTTGATCACACAGTCAATCAGGGGGACTATATCCCGCCGCCTACTCCAATTCAGGTTCTGCAGCACATTGGAATGAGCAAGTGCGCAATCCCGCCAGCCGAGGTCTCTGAAGAAGCTCTCATGGCGGATTCTGCGGACGGCCCGCCCCAGGCTTGAAGTATCTGAAAGTGCCTGCTGAGAGGCTTACCTATTTTGCTTTATCCTTTCATGTCTTCTTTGTTGAATTGGAACATCCTATGCTGGAATGTACGTGGCTTAAACTCTGAACCTAAACTTTTAGCGCTATCTAATTCTATCGCTTCTAGTGGTTGTGCTATCATTTGTCTGCAAGAAACAAAAAAACCCACCATTGATAATATGTTCATTAAATCTTGCTGCCCGAAGAGATTTGACAAATTTGCTTACATACCCTCGAATGGGGCCTCGGGAGGGATCGTTACAATCTGGAATAGTGCCATCTTTACTGGCTCTGTGATTATGGAAGAAGATTTTGCGTTGGCCATTAGGTTTCGTTCCACACAGTCTTCCCAGGAATGGACGCTGGTGAATATTTATGGCCCATGCCAAGGGGATTCTAGAGTGACTTATACAAATTGGCTCCGACATCTTAATATTCCATCTAATGATGATTGGCTTTTATTGGGAGACTTTAATTACATACGTGGCCCCGACAACAGGAACAAACCTGGAGGTAATCCAAATGACATGATCACTTTCAACGACATCATTCGATCGAATCAGCTAATTGAACTGCCAATCAAGGGCAGGGCCTACACATGGAGCAATATGCAGATTGATCCACTGCTCGAACAGTTAGACTGGTTCCTCACTTCCAACAATTGGACATCTTCATACCCCAACACAATAGTGGTGCCCTTGGGAAAACCAGTTTCTGATCATATCCCGTGTGTGGTGAAAATTGAAACATCCATTCCACGCAGTAAAATTTTTAGGTTCGAATCTTATTGGACTAAACATCCTGGTTTCTTTGAGTTGGTCCAATCGGTCTGGTCAAGAACCTTCAAGCATACCTCCAATGCAGCCACTTTGCTAGCCAGAAAATTCAAAGCACTCAGATATGAGTTGAAGCGGTGGAGTAAAAGAATCTCTAAATTAACAGTGGCGATCGACAATTCTAATCTTGCATTAGCCAATCTTGATGCTCTTGAAAACATTAGAGTCCTCTCCACGCCAGAGCAGAACTTCAGGACAATCCTGAAAAGGCACCTCCTTTGGTTGTTGGGCTATCAACGACAATACTGGCAAAAAAGATGCACTATCCGTTGGATCAAATTTGGAGACGAAGACCCTAAATTTCTGAAAGCTCTGGCATCGGAGAGATACAGACGAAACACAATACCAACACTCAAACTCTCAGATGGATCGGTCGTAGATGATCACGCGGGTAAAGAGGCAATCATTTATCATACATTTAAAGAGCGGTTGGGGAAATCAGGCGAATTCCAAATGAAATTCAACCTCCCTAACATCATCAAAAAAGTTGAGGGACTGGAGACACTTACTGTCCCCTTCACCAAGCAGGAGATAGATGTGATCGTTAACGAAATGCCGACCGACCGAGCTCCAGGACCAGATGGTTTCTCTGGTATCTTTATCAAAAAATGCTGGCATATTATTAAGAACGACTTCTATGATCTATGCAACCAGTTCTATGAGGGGACCCTAAATCTTGAAAGCATCAATGAGGGGTTTATTACACTCATTCCTAAGGTTCACTCCCCAGAGAATGTCTCTGATTTTAGACCAATCACTTTGTTGAATTGTTGTCTTAAGATTCTCACAAAACTCCTTGCCAACCGACTACAAAAGCTCATTCTTAAAATCGTTCATCGAAACCAATATGGATTCCTAAAAGGCCGATCACTACAGGACTGTCTTGCCTGGGCGTTCGAATATATCCATCAGTGTCAAGCCTCCAAGGAAAAGATCATCCTCCTAAAACTGGATTTCGCAAAGGCCTTTGATACGATCGAACATGATGCTATGCTTATGATTATGCAGCATATGGGATTTGATGACAGATGGCTCAATTGGGTAAAATGCATTTTCTCCTCTGGCAAATCAGCGGCGCTTCTAAATGGGGTCCCGGGTCGTCAATTCAACTGTAAATGTGGTGTTCGACAGGGTGACCCCTTCTCTCCATTGATTTTTGTATTGGCGGCTGACCTCTTACAGGCCGCAATCAATGACGCTTTCAGACATGGCCGAATCCAGCTACCATTCCCCAGAGAGAACCAACACGACTACCCTGTGACACAATACGCGGACGACATGCTCATTCTTCTTCCTGCATGCCCGATCCAAGCCCTCACAATCAAAAACATTTTCACTGACTACGCTGACTCCATTGGGCTCAAGATAAACTTCCACAAGTCCACACTTATCCCAATCAACTGTGAGGCTGCCTGCTACAATGAGCTCTCCAATATCTTTGGATGTAATGTTGGTTCTATGCCCTTCACTTACCTAGGGTTACCTCTCGGGACAACCAAGCCCTCAGTTCAAGATTTAATGCCGCTTGTTTGTACAATGGAACGTCAGATGTCAAGCACTCTGGCCTTGATGTAGTATGGAGCCAGGCTATCTCTACTCAATACCATGATCACTTCACTAGTCATCTTTGCTTTGTGCACTCTCAGACTGCCACCAAAGATAATTGAACTGCTTGATAAACTGCGAAGGAAGTGTCTATGGACAAAGAAGACAGAACATGGGGACAAATGCAATTCCCTTGTGGCCTGGAGTATGGTGTGTAGACCAAAACAGTGTGGAGGCCTTGGTATAATCAACCTACGCGTACAAAGCGATGCCCTCCTTCTCAAATATCTGCATAAATTTTACAACAAGCATGATGTACCTTGGGTGGAGCTTGTGTGGTCCACATACTATACAAACAAAATACCCCATGCCATGGAACCATGCGGATCATTCTGGTGGAGAGATGTTCTCAAGCTCACCCCGATTTACAGAGGGATTTCTAAAGCCATTGTGCATGATGGAGCTACAGTGCTCATGTGGAAAGACCTGTGGCTCGACGCCACTCTCGATGAAAAGTACCAGCGCGCCTTCTCCTTTGTAAAAAATGAAGATATTTCGGTTAAGGATTTCCTGGGATCCACATCTCTGCATGAAACGTTTCACCTCCCACTATCAGTCCAAGCAATGCAAGAAATCCGTGATCTTCAGCAAGAGGTGAGGCATGTTGGCAATGCTACTCATTCGACCCCCCACGATAACTGGACTTACTGTTGGGGCTCAGTGGATTTTAAGGTGATCAAATACTACAAATTCTATTTTCGAGAGGTGCATGCGCATCAATCATACAAGTGGCTCTGGGCGGCCAGGTCAACGCTCAAAATTAAGGTCTTTGGGTGGCTTCTTCTCTCTGACCACTTAAACACACGTAACATGCTAAAGAGGAGACACTACAATATTGGAGACGATTACAACTGCCTTCTTTGTGATCAGCAAATTGAAGAGACTGTCGAACACATGATCTTCCAGTGCCCCTTTAGCCAACGATGTTGGTCCATTCTAGGGATAACTTGGCAGCAAACTGGTTCAAGGCTTCGGTGGATCAGCATGGCAGCTCATGATTGGAGCAGTCCCATGTTCATGGATGTTTTCCTTCAAGCGTCTTGGAGCATTTGGAAAGAGAGGAATAACAAACATTTCAGAAGCATCCCACCAACTATTCTATCATGGCTCCAACGTTTCAAAAATGACTTTGCCCTGCTCCAACATAGAACCAGAGAAGATGTGAGAGACTTTATTCTCTCTTTTGTAATTAGCTTAGAACCCCCTTGATTGCCCCCCCCATATAACGTAGTAGTAGCCCTAGCCTCCACAGGTGGAGGTAAGGCGCCAGGTAAAAACGCCATGTACATTGTACCCTGCTTTTGAGTAATACAAACACAGTGGGAGCCTCTCCCACTGTCCAATTCCTCAAAAAAAAAGATAGGCCTTTTCCCTCGTGTTCAATGCTGATAAATAAACTGGAGCTTGTGAGGTCTCAATCTCGAATTGTATTCACCATGGCCGAATTTGCTTACAAAGAAGGGGATCGAGGGAGAGGAGGAAGAACTACTGGCTCATGCCATCTACACTAAGAATACAAACTAGTCGTTTGCCCAACCGCCGCCCTTCCTAGCAGTCGTCTGGCAGAACTCAGTTTGCACTCGACCTGCTAATTGACACACTCAGTTTTCCTGTCAGATTGTGGGTGTCTGGTAGAACTCAAACGTAGCAGGACCCCAGATTTCTGGAATAATACTGTCCAAAACTTGCTAGTAAATATCTTGTCTTGATCAGACACAATGGACAGGGGTATACCATGGAGTTTATAGACTGAATTTAGAAAAGCCTCTGCAACTGTCTCAGCAGTGTAAGGGTGATGCAAAGGAACAAAGTGGGCATACTTGGAGAGCTTGTCAATGATGACCACCAAACAGTTGTAACGGCCAGATGTAGGGAGACCTTCAACAAAATCCATTGTGACCATTTCCCAAGGTAGGTTTGGTATTGGAAGAGGCTAAAGCAACCCTGGATAAGGAATACGCTCAGGTTTGGCCTGTTGGCAGGTCAGACACTGTTTGACATAAGTTTTGATAAATCCCCGCATCCTTTTCCATTTGAACAACTGCTTCACATGCTTGTAAGTCACAGGAAATCCAGAGTGCCCTCCCACTAGGCTATCATGGAAGGCAGCTACTAACTTGGTATGTAGCATAGGGTCACACCCAATCCAAACACTTTTGCCATGCCTAAGAATGCCAGCTTTCAGAGAACATTTACTGTCAGCTGTAGGAGCTACTGACAGTTTCTGCAGCAGTTCAGAAGCAAAAGAGTCACCTGAGTAACTTTGAACAATATCCTCAAGCCAAGCAGGCTGTACAGACGATATGTGGTGCAGCTCAGGTAGTATATCATGAGGATTGTGAGGTCTCCTAGACAAAGAATCTGCAGTAGTTTTATCAACTCCCTTTTTATACTCAATAGTATATTGCAATCCCAACAGTTTAGTCAGAGCTTTCTGTTGCCATTTTGTGTGCAGTCTCTGTTCAGAAAGACAAGCCAAACTACGTTCGTCTGTTTTGATGACAAACGAAGCTAGTTGCAAGTACTGTCGCCAATGCTCAACTGCTAATAAAATAGCCAGATACTCTTTTTCATAAACTGACAGTGATTGATTCCTGGGTCCAAGAGCTTTACTGACATAAGCAACTGGATGCCCTTCCTGCATAAGTACAACTCCTATACCAGCATCACATGCATCTGTTTCAATTATGAAAACCTTTGAGAATTCTGGCAGGGCTAAAACAGGGGAAAATTTTGTTTTTGCCACTCTAGATTTTTCCAATTTTCCTTATACCACTCTAGATTTTGACATTTCACTTTTGCCACTCTTTGTTTTTGACAATTATCACAATTGCCATTTTATGGCAAAAGCAAAATAATTTTATTTCATTTTTGCCACTCTTAGCTTTTGATAATTATCACAATTACCACTCTGAAAACTTTGCTTTTGCCATGGGAATGGCAATTGTGATAATTGTCAAAAACTAAGAGTGGCAAAAGGGAAATGTCAAAATCTAGAGTGGCATAAGAAAAATTGGCAAAATCTAGAGTGGCAAAAACAAAATTTTCCCCTAAAACAGGGGCTGAAACCAAAGTTTTTTCAACAAATCGAAAGCTTGCTGTTCATTAGCGAACCAGTGAAATGGCACCCCTTTCTTCAAAAGATTTGTGAGTGGTTTGCTGAACATCCCATACTGAGATATAAACTTCCTATAATATCCAGCAAGCCCTAGAAATCCTCTAACTTCCTTTGCAGGTAGTGGAACTAGCCACTCTTGAATTGCTACAATTTTTGTTGGGTCTATAGACACCCCCTGTGCACTAATGATGTGCCCCAGATATCCAATCTGAGTTTGAGCAAAAGAGCATTTAGAGAGCTTCACATGCCACTTATGCTGTAGTAACAGTTTCAACACCTCTGCTAAATGTTGCAAATGCAGTTCATAGGAAGCACTGAATATGAGAATGTCATCAAAGAAATTTACTGCAAATTTCCTGAGGCAAGGAGATAAGGTGTCAGACATAGCAAAGTTGAAAGTGTTAATTAGGACCTCCAGTCAATCCAAAGGACATCACCAGGAATTCAAAATGGCCAAAATGAGTTTCAAATACAGTCTTATGTTCCTCTCCAGGTCCTAGTCTGATCTGGTGATATCCAGACCTGAGATCCAGCTTAGTAAACCATGAGGACCCTGCTAACTCATCCAACAACTCATCAATCATAGGGACGAGATATTTACTCTTGACATTAATAGCATTCACTTTCATGTAATCAAACACTAGTCTCCATGTTTTGTCCTTCTTTTGTACCATGATCATATGAGAAGAAAAAGCACTATTACCTTGTCTTATAATTCCAGCTGCAAGCATCTCCTGAACTTGTTTTTCCATTTCATCTTTCAATGTTGGGGCCACTCTATAAGGTCTGACAGAAACTGGCTGAGCTCCAGGAATTAGAGGCGGAAGACTAGTTGGAGTTGCAAACACAGGTGCAAACTGATCCAGTAACTACTTGATTTCTATGGGCAGTTCAGCAGTTCCTGTATTTTCAGTTGATAACAAAGCAGAGACCTCAACCAGAGCAAACAACTAAGGAACTACATCTTGGCCCAGCAATGTGACCAGAGTATCTTGCATTTGAAAAGAGAGCTAATGTGCTGCCCAATCAACTTGCATGGGGCTGTGACTAGCCAATCAATCTAACCCAAGGATCCCATCATAAGAACCCAATGGTAACACCCTGAAATCATTAAAAAACTCATAGAAATTACAGGTCTAGTGTCCTTTCTGCAACTATTGAGTGCAAGGAACTAAGCTGCCATTTGCTACTTTTACCATGCTAACATGTATGGAAGAGACCCCTGTGAGAGTTGCAGCCACTGTATCATCCACAAAAGAGTGAGTGCTTGCAGAATCTATAAGAAACACCAACAATTGACCCTGTAATCGCACCTTTAGTTTCATAGTGGTTGTTGCTGGAGCTGCTACATCACCCATAGCTGCTGCAGAAATACAGACAACATTAACTTCATCAGTAACAACTTCCTATGTATCACTGAAGTCAGCAGGCATGCTTTGCACCTAATCTAACATCTCTTGAACTGCATGCAACTGCACTTCCTGTTTGCATCAATGTTCACGTGCCCAACGTTCACCACATATGAAACATAGCCCTGTGGATTTCCTATAAGCTCGCAGAGCAGCCCATCTGTCATCTGCACGAGGTTGTTTTGAACTTTTCCCTTCATCTGCAACTTTACTAACAGACTGCTTAGCTACTGTTGGTACTTGCATTCGTCTGCTTCCTGACAAGCTATGCTGTTGCCGCAACACATTGTCACCCAGTTTCTTTGACAGAAGAGCTAGAGCATATGCTGAATCCAGATCATCTGGCTGTTGAATGCCAACTAGCAAACAAACTGATGGTGTTAATCCTTCCATAAACCTAGTCACATAATGAACCATGTTTGGTTGTGCTTCATATGTTGTGAGCTGGTCATATAGTTCAGAGAAACATTCCACATAATCTTTTACTGAACCTGACTGACGAATATTGAACATCTGCCTCAAGAGATCCTGATGTTTGTTCCTGCCAAATCTGGACTGTAACAAAGCACAGAACTCAGCCCAGTTGACTTGCAAGGCTCGACGTTGAACTAATTCGATCCAACGTGCTATAGTTCCCTCAAACTGAGCTGATGCAAATGAAATCCACTATTGTTGTGGTCTGTTCCAGAACTTGAAGTAATCCTCACAACGTGTTTGCCAGAGTTTGGGGTTGGAGTCGTCAAATCGAGGCAAGTCAATCCGAGGGCCATATCCCATAATATCAGAGTGATGAGGACGAAAAAGTTCTGGAGCATGTATGATCTGCCTGGGGATGTTCTGATCTAAAGGCATACCTCGAGCCGGTGGTGGTACGTACCTTTGGGCTGGTGCTCGGAGGTCGCTCTCGGTGCAGAAACCTTCAGATCCTCCTGATCCTCTATTTAGAGACGTGCCCTTGGTGGATGCAGGTGGTCCGTGTGGCAATGACGGTGCGGTCGGGCAGGGTGCGTTGACGCGGCCAACTCCAGTCTCGCTGCGGAGCTCATCGAGATCGACCCGATGGCCAGCTTGACATCGTCGATCCGGTCAAAGAGTTGGTCCAGCTTGTTGTCGAGATTGGCGAGGGACAAGATCATCTCCTCGCTGCGCTTCGCTGAGCTCTTGGAGAAGGCAGCATCAAAATCCGCCCGCAGCAGCTCGTAAATCGCCTTGGTCTCCGGAGAAATTTTCTCCATGGCTTTAGCACGGCGGCGTCGGTGAGCCGGGTATGGCGCACTTTCTAAACAAAAGTTTCCAAAATCCACTGCGGAACCAAGCAGTAAGAGAAATTCATCATGGTAATTATTAGTCAAAAACCAAAGTGGAATGGAGAGAACGGAGAGTCAGTTACAATGACAAAATTGTTGAGGAATCATGCTAAGAATAGCTAGGATTTCCAGAAGAAGATGCCATTCGTTTGATGGGAAATAAAAAGGAATATCGAGAATTCGCGTGGCTGAAGCTGAAGCAGCTACTTTCGAAGTAACAGAAAGAGAAGCAACGACTGGAGTGGGGGAGTCAGAGTCGAAAAGAGGATTCCTCGCTTCTTTCTCTCAGATGCTATTCCTTCAAGAAAGTATCGGAAAGCAAAAAAGGGACTCGTTCACTGTATCGCGTCCAATATAGCTATGCCACAAGTTGACCTAACCAACTGGTAAACAAAACCCAAGTTAGCTGAGAATTCCCGAGCAATTGGAAGCCGCTTTCGATGACGAGGCCGATAAATTGATATTACACGATCATTACTGTCCATCTTTTTCAGCTCTGCTCCCGAAAAGAGAAAGGAAAGGAGACTGAGATAGGGGTTGTCCTTGGTTTTTCAAAGGAAAGCCTGATTTAGCATGTAACGTGAACATGGTGGACGGGGAGATCCAGGTGAAGGAAATATGCCCTAGAGGCAATAATAAAGTTGTTATTTATATTTCCTTATATCATGATAAATGTTTATTATTCATGCTAGAATTGTATTAACCGGAAACTTAGTACATGTGTGAATACATAGACAATACATAGTGTCCCTAGTATGCCTCTACTTGACTAGCTCGTTAATCAAAGATGGTTATGTTTCCAAACCATAGACATGTGTTGTCATTTGATGAACGGGATCACATCATTAGGAGAATGATGTGATAGACAAGACCCATCCGTTAGATTAGCATTATGATCGTTACAGTTTCATTACTACTGCTTTCTTCATGACTTATACATGTTCCTCAGACTATGAGATTATGCAACTCCTGAATACCGGAGGAACACCTTGTGTGCTATCAAATGTCACAATGTAACTGGGTGATTATAAAGATGATCTACAAGTGTCTCCAAAGGTGTTTGTTGGGTTGGCATAGATCAAGATTAGGATTTGTCACTCTGTGTTTCGGAGAGGTATCTCTGGGCCCTCTCGGTAATGCTCATCACTATAAGCCTTGCAAGCAATGTGACTAATGAGTTAGTTGCAGGATGAAGTATTACGGAGCAAGTAAAGAGACTTACTGGTAATGATATTGAACTAGGTATTATGATACCGACGATCGAATCTCGGGCAAGTAACATACAGATGACAAAGGGAACAACATATGTTGTTATGCGGTTTGATCGATAAAGATCTTCATAGAATATGTAGGTGCCAATATGAGCATCCAGGTTCCGCTATTGGTTATTGATCGGAGATGTGTCTCGATCATGTCTACATAGTTCTCGAACCCGTAGGGTCCGAACGCTTAACGTTCGAGGACGATTTGTATTATGAGTTATGTGTTTTTGATGACCGAAGTTTGTTTGGATTCCCGAATGTGATCACTGACATGACAAGGAGTCTTGAAATGGTCGAGACATAAAGAATTATATATTGAACTATGTTATTCAGACACCGGAAGAGTTCCGAGTGGTTCCGGGTAAAAACAGAGTGCCGGAGGGGTTACCGGAACCCCCAGGGGAAGCAATGGGCCATCATGGGCCATAGGGGAGAGAGAGGACATCCCATATAGGGGAGGCGCACCCCCCATGGAGAGTCCGAATAGGACTAGGGGAGGGGGCACGACCCCCTTTCCCTCTCCCTCTCCCTCTCCCTTTCTTCCTCCCCCCTTCCACCGAGTGGAATCCTACTAGGACTTGGAGTCCTAGTAGGACTCCCTCCTCTTGGCGCGCCCTACAGGGACGGCCGGCCTCCCCCTCTCCTCCTTTATATATGGGGGCAGGAGGCCCCCAAGGCATAATAGTTATTCTCTTAGCAGTGTGAGGTGCTCCCCTCGACAGTTTAACACCTCGGTCATATCATCGTAGTGCTTAGGCGAAGCCCTGCATCGGTAACATCATCAACACTGTCGCCACATTGTCGTGCTAACGAAACTCTCCCTCGACCCTCTACTGGATCAAGAGCTCGAGGGACGTCATCGTGTTGAACGTGTGCTAAACACGAAGGTGCCGTGCGTTCGGTACTTGGATCGGTTGGATCGTGAAGACGTTCGACTACATCAACCGCGTTACTAAACGCTTCCGCTTTCTGTCTACGAGGCTACATGGACACACTCTCCCGTCTCCTTGCTATGCTTCTCCAACAGTGGCATCCGAGCTAGGTCTATGCGTAGATGTTATATGCATGAGTAGAACACAATGAGTTGTGGGTGATAATAGTCATACTCCTTACCACCAACGTCTTACTTTGATTCAGCGGTATTGTTGGATGAAGCGGCCCGGACCGACATTACATGACCACGCTCATGAAACTGGTTCTACCGACGTGCTTTGCACATAGGTGGTTGGCGGGTGTCTGTTTCTCCAACTTTAGTTGAATCGAGTTTGACTACGGTCGGTCCTTGTTGAAGGTTAAAACAACACACTTGACGAAAAATTATTGTGGTTTTGATGCGTAGGTAAGAACGGTTCTTGCCAGAAGCCCATAGCAGCCACGTAAGACTTGCAACAACAAAGTAGAGGACATCTAACTTGTTTTTGTAGGGCTTGTTGTGATATGATATGGTCAAGATATGATGTGATATAAATTGTTGTATGAGATGATCATGTTTTGTAACAGAGTTATCGGCAACTGGCAGGAGCCATATGGTTGTCGCTTTATTGTATGAAATGCAATTGCCATGTAATTGATTTACTTTATCACTAAGCGGTAGCGATAGTCGTAGTAGCAATAGTTGGCGAGACGACAATGATGCTACAATGGAGATCAAGGTGTCAAGCCGATGATGATGGAGATCATGACGTTGCTTCAGTGATGGAGATGATGAGCACAAGATGATGATGGCCATATCATGTCACATATTTTGATTGCATGTGATGTTCATCTTTTATGCATCTTATTTTTCTTAGTATGGCGGTAGCATTATAAGATGACCCCTTACTAAATTTCAAGGTATAAGTGTTCTCCCTGAATATGCACCGTTGCTATAGTTCGTTGTGCCGAGACACCACGTGATGATCGGGTGTGATAAGCTCTATGTTCATATACAACGGGTGCAAGCTAGTTTTGCATGTGCAGAATACTCAGGTTAAACTTGACGAGCCTAGCATATGCAGATATGGCCTCGGAACACTAAGACCAAAAGGTGGAACGTGAATCATATAGTAGTGATCAACATAGTGATGTTCACCATTGATAACTACTCCATCTCATGTGATGATCGGACATGGTTTAGTTGATTTGGATCATGTGATCATTTAGATGACTAGAGGGATGTCTATCTAAGTGGGAGTTCTTAAGTAATATGATTAATTGAACTTTAATTTATCATGAACTTAGTCCTGATAGTATTTTGCAAATTATGTTGTAGATCAATAGCTCGTGTTGTAGCTTCCCTATGTTTTTTATATGTTCCTAGAGAAAACTAAGTTGAAAGATGATACTAGCAATGATATGGACTGGGTCCATGATCTGAAGTTTATCCTCTTTACTGCACAGAAGAATTATGTCCTTGATACACTGCTAGGTGACAGACCTATTGCAGGAGCAGATGCAGATGTTATGAACATTTGGCTAGCTCAATATGATGATTACTTGATAGTTTAGTGCACCATGCTTTACGGCTTAGAACCGGGACTTCAAAAACATTTTGAACACCATGGAGCATATGAGATGTTCCAAAGAGTTGAAATTGGTATTTCGGACTCATGCCCATGTCAAGAGGTATGAGACCTCTAACAAGTACTTTGCCTAAAAGATGGAGGATAATTGCTCAGCTAGTGAGCATGTGCTCAGAACCTCTGGGTACTACAATCGCTTAAATCAGGTGGGAGTTAATATTCTAGTAAGATAAGTGATTGACAGAGTTCTCTAGTCACCATCACCAAGTTACTAGAACTTCGTGATGAACTATAGTATGCAAGGGATGATGAAAATGCTTCCTGAGCTCTTCGTGATGCTGAAATCGATGAAGGTAGAAATCAAGAAAGAGCATTAAGTGTTTATGATTGACAAGACCACTAGTTTCAAGAAAAGGGCAAAGGGAAAGAAAGGGAACTTTAAGAAGAATGGCAAGCAAGTTGTGACTCCCGTGAAGAAGCCCAAAGCTAGAACTAAGCCTGAAACTGAGTGCTTCTACTACAAAGGAAATGGTCACTAGAAGCGGAACTACCCAAAATATTTGGTGGATAAGAAGGATGACAAGGTGAACAAAGGTATATTTGATATACATGTTATTGATGTGTACCTTACTATTGCTCGTAGTAACCCCTGGGTATTTGATACTTGTTCGGCTGCTAAGATTAGTAACTCGAAACAAGAGTTACAGAATAAATAGAGACTAGTTGAGGATGAAGTGACAATGTGTGTTGGAAGTGGTTCCAAGATTGATATTATGATCATCGCACGCTCCCTATACTTTCGGGATTAGTCTGAGCCTAAATAAATGTTATTTGGTGTTTGCGTTAAGCATGAATATGATTAGATCATGTTTTTTTGTAATACGGTTATTCATTTAAGACAGAGAATAATTGTTATACTGTTTACATGAATAAAACCTTCTATGGTCATACACCCAATGTTGATGGTTTATTGAATCTCGATCATGGTAATACACATATTCATAATATTGATGCCAAAAGATGAAAAGTTGATAATGATAGTGCAACTTATTTGTGGTGCTGCCATTTGGGTCATATCGGTGTAAAGCGCATGAAGAAACTCCATAAAGATGGACTTTTGGAATCACTTGATTATGAATCATTTGATACTTGCGAACCGTGCCTCATGGGCAAGATGACTAAAACTTCGTTCTCCGGAACAATGGAATGAGCTACTGACTTATTGGAAATAATGCATATTGATGTATGCGGTCCAATGAGTGTTGAAGCTCGTGGCGGGTATCGTTATTTTCTTACCTTCACAGATGATTTGAGAAGATATGGGTATATCTACTTAATGAAACACAAGTCTGAAACATTTGAAAAGTTCAAAGAATTTCAGAGTGAAGTGGAGAATCATCGTAACAAGAAAATAAAAGTTTCTACGATCTGATCGTGGAGGAGAATATTTGAGTTACGAGTTTGGCCTTCATTTAAAACAATGTGGAATAGTTTCATAGCTCCCGCCACCTACAACACCACATCAAATGGTGTGTCCGAACGTCGTAACCACACTTTATTGGATATGGTGCGATCTATGATGTCTCTTACCAATTTACCACTATCGTTTTGGGGTTATGCATTAGAGACAGCTGCATTCACTATAAATAGGGCACCGTCAAAATCCGTTGAGACGACACCATATGAAGTATGGTTTGGCAAGAAACCTAAGCTGTCGTTTCTTAAAAGTTTGGGGATGCGTTGCTTATGTCAAAAGGCTTTAGCCCGATAAGCTCGAACCCTTATCAGAGAAATGTGTCTTCATAAGATACCCAAAGGAAACAATTGGGTACACCTTCTACCACAGATCCGAAGGCAAGATCTTTGTTGCTAAGAACGAAACCTTTCTAGAGAAGGAGTTTCTCTCGAAAGAAGTGAGTGGGAGGAAAGTATAACTTGATGAGGTAATTGTACCTTCTCCCGAATTGGAAAGTAGTTCATCACAGAAATCAGTTGCAGTGATTCCTACACCAATTAGTAAGGAAGTTAATGATGATGATCATGAAACTTCAGATCAAGTTACTACCAAACCTCATAGGTCAACCAGAGTACGATACACACCAGAGTGGTACGGCAATCCTATTCTGGAAGTAATGTTACTAGACCATGATGGACCTACGAACTATGAGGAAGCGATGATGAGCCCATATTCCGCGAAATGGCTTAAGACCATTAAATCTAAGACGGGATCCATGTATGAGAAAAAAGTGTGGACTTTGGTGGACTTGCCCGATGATCGCAAGACATAGAAAATAAATGGATCTTCAAGAGGAAGACGGACGCTGGTAGTAGTGTTACTATCTATAAAGCTCGACTTGTCGCAAAAGGTTTTCGACAAGTTCAAGGTGTTGACTAGAATGAGATTTTCTCAACTGTAGAGATGCTTAAATCCGTCCGAGTCATGTTAGCAATTGCCATATTTTATGAAATCTAGCAAATGGATGTCAAAACTGCATTCCTTAAATGGATATTTCTTAAAGAAGAGTTGTATATGATGCAGCCCGAAGGTTTTGTCAATCCTAAAGGTACTAACAAGGTGTGCAAGCTCCACTGATCCATCTATGGACTGGTGCAAGCATCTCGGAGTTGGAATATACGCTTTGATGAGTTGATCAAAGCATATAGTTTTATACAGACTTGCGGTGAAGCCTGTATTTACAAGAAAGTGGGTGGGAGCACTACAGCCTTTTTGATAAGTATATGTGAATGACATATTGTTGATCGGAAATGATGTAGAATTTTCTGGAAAGCATAAAGGAGAGTTTGAAAGGAGATTTTCAAAGAAATACCTCGGTGAAGCTGCTTACATATTGGGCATCAAGATCTATAGAGATAGATCAAAACACTTGATAAGATTTTTCAGTGACTACATACCTTGACAATATTTTGAAGTAGTTCAAAATGGAACAGTCAAAGAAGGAGTTCTTGCCTGTATTGCAAGGTGTAAAGTTGAGTAAGACTCAAAACCCGACCACAACAAAAAATAGAAAGAGAATGAAAGTCATTCCCTTTGCCTCAATCATAGGTTCTATAAAGTATGTTTTGCTGTGTACTAGACCTATTGTTCACCTTATCATGAGTTTGGCAAGGGGGTACGTTAGTGATCTAGGAGTGGATCACTGGACAACGGTCAAAGTTATCCTTAGTTACCTAAGAAGACTAAGGAAATATCTCTCGGTTATGGAGGTGATAAAAAGAGTTCGTCGTAAAGAGTTACGTCGATGCAAACTTTTACACGAATCCAGATGACTCTAAGTATCAATCTGGATATATATTGAAAGTGGGAGCAATTAGCTAGAGTAGCTCATGCAGAGCACTGTAGACATAGAAATTTGAAAATACATATGGATCTGAATGTGACAGTCCCGTTGACTAAACTTCTCTCACAAGAAAAACATTATCACACCTTAGTTAATCACATAGCGATGTGAACTAGATTATTGACTCTAGTAAACCCTTTGATGGTGATCAATGGTCAAATGAGTGTCGAAAACCTTTTGCGACAAGTCGAGCTTTATAGATAGTAACACTACTATCAGCGTCCGTCAAAGGGTTTACTAGTCAATAATCTAGTTCACATTGCTATGTGATTAACTAAGGTGTGATCATGTTTAGCTTATGAGAGAAGTTTAGTCAAGGGTCTGTCACATTCAGATCCGTATGTATTTTGCAAATTTCTATGTCTACAATGCTTTGCATGAGCTACTCCATGATCACACCTTAGCATTGATCACCATCGGAGCATTGACTCTAGTAAATCCAGGTTCCACTATTGTTATTGACCGGAGACGTGTCTCGATCATGTCTACATAGTTCTCGAACCTGTAGGGTTCGCACGCTTAACGTTCGATGACGATTTGTATTATGAATTATGTGTTTTTGATGACCGAAGTTTGTTCGGAGTCCAGGATGAGATCATAGACATGAGGAGGAGTCTCAAAATGGTCAAGACATAAAGATCGATATATTGGACTATGTTTTTCGGACACCAGAAGAGTTCCGAGTGGTTCCGGGTAAAAATGGAGTGCCGAAGGGGTTACCGGAACCCCCCGGGGAAGCAATGGTCCATCATGGGCCATAGGGGAGAGAGAGAGAGAGGACAACCCACATAGGGGAGGCGCCCCCCATGGGGAGTCTGAATAGGACTAGGGGAGGGGGCGCGGCCCCCTTTCCCTCTCCCTCTCCCTCTCCCTTCCTTCCTCCCCCTTCCACCAAGTGGAATCCTACTAGGACTTGGAGTCCTAGTAGGACTCCCTCCTCTTAGCGCCTTACAGGGCCGGCCAGCCTCCCCTCTCCTCCTTTATATATGGAGGCAGGGGGCACCCCAAGGCATAATGGTTATTCTCTTAGCCGTGTGCGGTGCCCCCCCTCCATAGTTTAACACCTCGGTCATAATGTCGTAGTGCTTAGGCGAAGCCCTGGGCCGGTAACATCCTCAACACTGTCGCCATGCCGTCGTGCTGACAGAACTCGCCCTCGACCCTCTACTGGGTCAAGAGCTCAAGGGACGTCATCATGCTGAATGTGTGCTGAACACGGAGGTGCCGTATGTTCGGTACTTGGATCGATTGGATCGTGAAGATGTTTGACTACATCAACCGCGTTACTAAACGCTTCCGCTTTCTGTCTACGAGGGTACTTGGACACACTCTCCCGTCTCGTTGCTATGCTTCTCCTAGATAGATATTGCATGATCATAGGAATTGTTTTAATTACTACATTCCCCAACACTAGGGTGGTGGGAGGAACGACTCTGATACCAGATTGTGAGGCCTCAATCTCGAATTGTATTCAGCATAGACGAATTTTCTTATAGAGAAGGGGATCGAGCGAGAGGAGGAAGAACTACTCGCTCACGCCATCTATACTCTGAATACAAACTAGTTGTTTGCCCAGGCGCCACCCTTCCTAGTAGTTATCTTCGGTATATAAACCAGCCTCTAGGCCCATCCAGGCCCAGCTAGCCGAGCGGGTGCGCGAGGCTTCCTCTTGGGCCGCGCACTGGTTTGAACCGCATCCTGGCGCCCATCTTGGTCGCTGAAAGAGCTCCACCTTTCTTGTGGATGTTCCCTGTTCGTATTGTATTTTTTTAGTGAATTCCAGTTCTACCAACTAATTAACGGTTTTGATTCCCCACAAGAAAAAACTAGTCCTATAGATTCGACAATAAATTTGGATCAGAGGGAGTAAGAGTTTTGACACTGATTGTCGCTCATCCATCTTCTAGAAATTGCATGTGCTGCTAATAATCATTTTGCGGCGTGTGATATTGACAAGAGTAGACGTCCATCACTCCGCCACTATGAAATCATGTGGAAGAGGCACTGTCCGCACCTGAAAGTGATCGTCCAGTCGTGGGCCAAGAGCGCCCGACTGGGAACTTGAATAGATCTCAATCTCAAGATGAATACAAATAGAGTTTAAACCATAGTCTTACAACTTGGAATTCATATCCCTATGGTGTTGATGCGATGAATGAGAATAAGGATGGAAAAACGAGAAGAAAATGATCTTTGGGGCTTGTTCTTATCCGGTTCTCTTCTTACTCTATTTTGGATGGTGTGGCAGCGGCTGTGTCCCTCTGATGTTACCTCCTGCTTCACGAAAGTTATTCTCGTAGATGAGAGGGAGTTGGTGGCACCTAGTATGGCGCTTGTACCTAAGGATGCGCTGGTGCAAATCTGCCCAATGTGGAAGCTGTTCCATTTGGCTTTATTTGATGACATCTTGATTGGTTTCCTTCCAAAAAATACATTTTCCTAAACAACAAAGGAAAAATAAGTTCTTTTCTTTCTGAAGGGTCAACATTAGAAAGATATGAGAAATACTGAAAACCCGGTGAGAATTGTATCAAAACTCTCTACTAAAAGTGGTAAAACCTCAAGCCGTCAACTCCCCCAAGCTTAAGTCTTGCTCTTCCATGTTCAACTAAGAAATAAGAAGAATGAAAGGGAGGTTGATAAATGAGTAAAAGAATTTACCGACTCGTGAAGATATAGTATATTCATTCTCACGGATCATGCAATCTTAATTAAGAGATTAATTTATTTGAATGCTTGCACTTAAGCTCACTGCCTACCCACGTGTAGTCTCATATCACTAAAAGTAATTCTCAAGTTAAACCTTTGATTATTTAACTAGGTGTAGAGCAAGCAAAAAACTATTTTCAAGAAAATGAATTTTACTTTGGAGCTTTTCAAACACAAATAGAATCAAGGAGTTTTGGTTAGAAGAAAACATAGTACTCAAGTATCTCATTAACTCCCACTAGTCCCTTGTAATGATGACTCTTAAGTACTTCATTGTTCATCGAAACTTCAATCTTTGGGGATGGGGTTATGCCAAAAAGTGATACATGTGAATGGGGGTTTTCCGATTGTTGTTTAAGGTTGTACACTATGGACCAAAGTTTGTCTCTTACGAGCGCAATAGCCAGTGTTCAATTTTTATCACATAAACCCAACTCAAGAGAAAACCGAATGACATTTATTGCAGTGTTGAGACGACGAACAATAAAAAACTCATTGCCGAAATCCAAGCCGAAACTTTGATGGATCGTTCATAGGCTAGCGGAGTTCTCGACATAAACTTGAGAGCGGTGACAAAGTCACATTTACGCGGGTAAAGCAAAATATAGTGACACAACATGAAACCAGCAAAAAGCTGAAGCGCCATGGAATATATTGCGAACAAGGTTTGGCACAACTTCAATCACCTCAAATATTCATTCCTCTAAACAACTCTAATGGTAGGTACTATTGAGTCAACCAAATTTAGTCATATGGAGTTGAGTATCTTAAGTGCTAGTTCTTTTAAAAAGTTCGAGCCCCTAAGTCTCTTTAAAACCTTTTCTTTCTCAGTGATTACACGAATGACATTCGAGTGAACCTTTGGTTACCATGTGATGTTCTCTTTGCTTCGTGATACTTTACAAAAATCCAAGGTGAGATATTTTGGTATCTTCTTGAGTTATACACATGCTTACTATATCGGTCTCCTCGTTATCATTTTTGTTCTTCTTTCTCGTTGACATGTTTCGGCATCCCTGTGATGTAGTCACCTGTGTCTGGCAAGAGGTTGATGGATGCTGTCACACTGAGAGTGCCCTAAGAATATATCTTCATCATCGAAGGATAAAATTCCACTCTCAAGCTATCGTATCCCTTATCAAACTTTCTGTTGAATCTGTAAGTTGTCGTTATGATCACCAAGTTACTGATGACATTTGATCAACCGCAAAGCTCATCATACGGTAAGAAGTGACTATGATACTCTTGTGGTCTAAGGAACTAAAGTCACAAGTTAACACTCCGTGTTATAGCAATTAACTTATGACAATATTATCTCAAAGTATAACAAACAAGTTTGGGTCGATTCAATATGATCGTTTTTCTAACTTATACTCTCAATGTTGTTTTAAGACTACCGTTACACTATGATATCATAAGATCTAAAAAATGTGATCACCAACAACACTTGAGCTAGTCTTAGAGGCGAGACTCAGAATCTTATTTTTCCGTTTATCGTTCTACACGTGCATATGAGTTTTCCACTGAATAGCTTATTCAATGTTCATAGCAGTTATAGCGTAGAATATAAACTCTTACTTACGAACACAAAAATATAATAATACAACATTATTGCCTCTAGGGCACATTTCCAATAGGTATCCTTCTCTGAAGAATTCAAGTGGCTTGATTTGGCACATGTTCTCACATGTAACTGATTCAAACACAATATTGCATCTATGATATTTATGTTCAGAGTGTTTGTATCCTCTGCATACTCATGTTCAATGTTAATTATTCAAAATGCATGATTATGACCGTTGTCGCTCTCTGTTGGTTGCTTCTTAATATATTGCTAACGTTCGCCTATACTAAGCGGAAATACTACTTATTTATCCAAAATCCTGAAACAAGTTATGCCAATAAGTCCACCATATCTACCTATAGATGGTATTACCTTGTTGTTCCAAGTAAATTTGCATGTGTCATCTCTAAACGTTCTAATAAACATCTGTTTTGTATGCCCTAAAGCTCATGGAGTGGTTGGGTAGTCAATATCTTCGATGCTAAGTGTGTTTTTACTCACGATGAGAGTTTATTCACTCGTCCATCTTGAGAGTGGCTGGTATTTAGGATCCCTAGTCCTGCTTTACTTTATAAAAAATACTCCAACTAGAGAGTTGATTGTTGGCAGGCACCCGTGAATTCCGCTAGCCATGGTTTGTGTTAGTACAATGGAGGGGGAGTAAACTTTTTTGCATGGGAACCGCCATTAATGTGTTTAGTATGAAAGATATTTGGAACTCCGTCGTAAATCATGAACTGAAAAGTACATGACTCAAAATGCAATTTATCTCTATTTTAAAACAAGGAGCTCTGGCACAAACAAATTACTGCTTCCCTCTGTGAAGGGCATATGTATTTACTTTTATTGAGTCATCACCTTCTCATTCAAGCACCAATCCTGAGAGCGTTATTGTCATTCTTAGTTTAACATGCATTTGGTCTAATTAATGCTAGGTGTGAGTATGAATGGATGTTTTCTACCCTAAATTACGACGTGTATTAGCTGCTTGAACTTCGGAGGTGCTCTGCATTTATATTTTACGGTCTCGGAAAGGGCTAGCGAGATACCATTCTATCATATCGTATCCTAGTTGTTTTGTGTTGGTACTTGAGATATAGTATTATTGCTCGCTAGTTGATTACATTATTGATATGAATAAATATGGATTCTAAGTGTTATCATGCATATGATTAGTTCATGATCTTTCCTGAAAGTAAATCTCTAGGTAAACTTATATGCAACAACAAGAACAAATGGGTTTGTAAACGTTTTTCTTTGCCACTTTTAGTTTGTCAACCGAATTGCATGAGGACAAGTAATGGGTTAAGCTTGGAGGAGTTGATACATCTCTAACGTATCTAATTTTCCAAATACTTTTGATCTTTGTTTTGGACTCTAATTTGCATGATTTGAATGAAACTAACCCTGACTAACGTTGTTTTCAGTAGAACTATCTTGGTGTATTTTTGTGCAGAAATAGAATTTCTTAGAATTGGACAAAAATTTACTGAGATTTTCTCTGGAATATATAAGAAATATTGGCGCAAAGAACTACCAGAGGGGGTCACTAGGGTGCCACAAGCTCAGGCGGCGCACCAAACCCCCAGGGAATGGCATGTGAGCTTGTGGGTTCCATGATCCTCCGCTTGACCCAATTCCAAGCCAATATATACTGTCGCCTCAATAAAAATTAGAGATAAAGTTTATTGCATTTTACAATACGGAGCAGACGCCACCACACGTTCTTATTGGGGAATGTAGTAATAATTCAAAAAAATTCCTACGTGTCACCAAGATCAATCTAGGAGATGCTAGCAACGAGAGAGAGGGAGTGCATCTTCGTACCCTCGAAGATCGCTAAGCGGAAGCGTTGCAAGAACGCGGTTGATGGAGTCATACTCGTGGCGATTCAAACTGCGGAAGATCCAATCCAAGCGCCAAACGGACGACGCCTCCGTGTTCAACACACGTACAACCCGAGGACGTCTCCTCCTTCTTGATCCATCAAGGGGGAGGAGAAGTTGAGGGAGAACTCCATGTAGGACCTTGAAGTATGTCTAGAGGGGGGTGATTAGACTACTTGACCAATTAAAAACTTAACCTTTTCCCAATTTTAGACTTTGGCAGATTTTAGCTATCTTTGCACAAGTCAAGCAATCTTCACACAATTCAAGCAAGCATGCAAAGAGTATATGAGCAGCGGAAATTAAAGCATGCAACTTGCAAGAAAGTAAAGGGAAGGGTTTGGAGAATTCAAACGCAATTGGAGACACAGATGTTTTTGTCGTGGTTCCGATAGGTGGTGCTATCGTACATCCACGTTGATGGAGACTTCAACCCACGAAGGGTAACGGTTGCACGAGTCCACGGAGGGCTCCACCCAAGAAGGGTCCACGAAGAAGCAACCTTGTCTATCCCACCATGGCCGTCGCCCACGAAGGACTTGCCTCACTAGCGGTAGATCTTCACGAAGTAGGCGATCTCCTTGCCCTTACAAACTCCTTGGTTCAACTCCACAATCTTGTCGGAGGCTCCCAAGTGACACCTAGCCAATCTAGGAGACACCACTCTCCAAGAAGTAACAAATGGTGCGTTGATGATGAACTCCTTGCTCTTGTGCTTCAAATGATAGTCTCCCCAACACTCAACTCTCTCTCATAGGATTTGGATCTGGTGGAAAGAAGATTTGAGTGGAAAGCAACTTGGGGAAGGCTAGAGATCAAGATTCATATGGTAGGAATGGAATATCTTGGCCTCAACACATGAGTAGGTAGTTCTCTCTAAGATATGGTAAGTTGGAAGTGTAGGTTTGTTCTGATGGCTCTCTCCACGAATGAAGAGGAGGTGGAGGGGTATATATAGCCTCCACACAAAATCTAACCGTTACACACAATTTACCAATCTCGATGGGACCGAATCAACAAACTCGGTCGGACCGATTCAGTAAATCTAGTGACCGTTAGTGATTTCGGTGGGACCGACATGCAACTCGGTGGGACCGATATGGTTAGGGTTAGGGCATAACGTAATCTCGGTGAGACCGATTACACAAACTCGGTGAGACCGATTTTGGTAATTAGCTAACCAGAGAGTTGGTCAGGTAAACTCGGTGGGACCGATTCGCTCTTTTCGGTGAGACCGAAATGTTACGAAAGGGAAACAGAGAGTTTACATTGCAGTCTCGGTGGGACCGATCGCTCACTTCGGTTAGACCGAAACGTTATAAAGGGAAACAGAGAGATTACAATCCCATCTCGGTGAGACCGAGATCCCTACCGGTGTGACCGATTTGCCTGGGGTTTGTGGCAGTGGCTATGACATTTGAACTCGGTAGCGCCGGATAGAAAGAATCAGTGGGACCGATTTTGACTTTAGGTTTAGGTCATATGTGGATATGAGAAAGTAGTTGAGGGTTTTTGGAGCATATCACTAAGAACTTGAAGCAAGAGGCTCATTAAGCAACACCTCCTCCCTCCTTGATAGTATTGGCTTTTCCTATAGACTCAATGTGATCTTGGATCACTAAAATATAAAATGTAGAGTCTTGAGCTTTTGAGCTTGAGCCAATCCTTTTGTCCTTAATATTTTGAGGGATCCACTTTCATCATCCATGCCATGCCATTCATTGAGCTTTCCTAAAATATTTGTCTTGGAATAGTATTAGCTCAATGAGCTATATGTTGATATGAATTACCAAAACCACCTAGGGATAGTTGCACTTTCAATCTCCCCCTTTTTGGTAATTGATGACAACATATAGATCAAAGCTTCGACAAATGATAATAAGATTGAAAAACATCGTCGCTTTGAGAAGTATGTGATAAGAAAGAGCTCCCCCTAAATATGTGCATAGTTTAAGATTTGCTTTGGACTGCAAATGCACAAGGAATTAGGCTCATGGGTTAGTCTTCCATGTCACATACATCTTGGTGGAGCGCTCAAAATAATAAAGATTGAATACATGCACTCATCACCAAGCAAAGTGAATGATCATATAAGGATAAATAAGATAATATCATCTAACAAGCATAAGTGTAGCTTATGATCAAACACATGATCATCAATGTCTCGCAGATAATAGCGTAGTATCTCAAGCAAGCAAAAGCAAATAAAGGTTCAACCAAGAAGACAAGAGAGAACAAAAGCAAACTCTCTCTCTTGAAGCCTATGATCTATACATTTTTATCCCCCTTTGGCAACAAGCTACCAAAAAGTTCCTAGAAAATGCATAGTACTATATCGTCTCTCAGGCTTGGTCTTCAGTTGGTGGTGTAGAGATGGCTCCTTGGACGAAGACTTCAGTTGATGTGGATGGAGCTGAAGGAGTTGGTGCTGGAGCTGGTTGCACTGGAGCTGTAGTTGGTGCAGATGAAGTGGCTCTGGTGTCTATCATTGGCTCTGTAGCTGATCTCTGAGCTCGAGGCACTCTGGAAAATGCATCAGTAGTTGTCCGGCCCTTCCTCTCCTGCATGTCATCCTGTAGCTGCTCCACAACTGACTGAATCTTAGTTACTTTGACATCTAAATCATAGAATTTTTGTTCCGTGATTCATTCCAGGCTCTCCTGGTTTTGAGTTAGGTTGGCCAACCCCTTCTCAATCCTCAGAGTTGATGCTATCAAGTAACCAAGTTGGTCCTGCTTGCTCTTCAAAAAGTATTCAGATACCTCCTCTAGAGTTGGCATCTTAGCAGCCTTCTCTTTCTTTGTTTCCCCTTCTTCTCTTGAGCTTGCACTGATGATGGGTCATCCTCATTCATGACAACTTGATTGTCCTCAAAGTCTGGATAGAGAACAAAGTGTTCCTTATCCAACAGATACTTTCCTGTGCCCATCTTTGAGTTGACCAGCTCCTGGATTTGTGGGGCATATCCACAACTTCTCTTTTGGTCTGCTGCTGTCCTCTTGATAGTCTCAACTATGAGGCTCATGACCTTGAATCTCTGTGGCACATCAAAAATGTGAAGCATATTGATTGCATGCCCTCTGATCATGTTGCGGTCACCTGACTTGGGCAAAAGAGTGTGCCTAAGAATCCAGTTGATTGTTGGCAGCCCTGACAGAAGAAAGTGGACAGACCCAAACTTGAAAGTTTCAAGGGCCTTGTCTGGGATCTCCTTGTACATATGAGACATGGAATTGTGATCCTTCTTCTTCTTGGAGTAGACATCCAAGTCATCTTCCTTCTCCTCTAGGGCATTAATTAGATTGGCCCATTCCTCAATAGTTGATTGGTACCTTGTACCTTCAGACATCTAGGCAATTCTGCCATCAGGATAAAAATGAGCTGTGGAGTAGAATTGCATAACTAGCTCATCATTCCAGTTTGTGAACTTCTGTCCAACAAACTCATCAACTCCACAAGACTTAAAGCTGTCATACACTCCTGGGTAATGATCCACATTGGCCTTCATGTATTTCCAGTCCACCCACCTCATGTCACAGACTATGGGCTTCTTATCCAACAACACAGTCTCATAGAAGTCCTGCTGTTCCTTAGTGTGGAACCTGTAATCTATAGCAGTTCTTCTCCTGATTGCGTATAGATCAGACAATCTCCACTGCCTGAGCCCTGCATCCTTCCTTAGCTTCATATTTTCAGCCACTGGATGAGCATCGTTGTGGTCTGGAATCTTGGGTTTGAGCTACCTTAGGACTTGTCCTTCATCATCTTCCTCAGCAGCAACTTCAGGAACTGGGGCCTTGTTCTTCTCAGCTGCCGGTATACTCCTGGTATTCCTCTTAGGTGCAGATTTGGCCTTGGAGGAAGCTTTGGGTGCTTCTTTGGGCTTTGATGTTGTAGCCCTTAACCTTATGGCATCACCCATCAGCTTCTGTGCCTTGGGTGCTGGTGCAGCAACCTCTTCTTCCTCCTCCTCTTCCATCATGGAAGGTTGTCCAACAACTCTGGCCATGGTCTTTCTGACCCTTTCCTTTATCTTCTTTCCTTCTGCAGCTGGCTCCTTGGGATCAGGTTTCTCTAGTTCTTGTGTTGATCCTCTGACCATCAGCATAGGTGTCCTCTTGGCAGGGACCTTCCTATTCAGTCCAGGCTTTGTGGTCTTAGCTGAGCCATACTCCTTTTTGAGCACTACTTTCTTGGAAGTAGCCTCGTCTTCAGCTGCCACATAGTCCTCATTCTCTGAGTCTGAGGTTCTCTTCCTTCTTGCTCTTGTGGCTGCTTTGGGCAAATTGCTAGGAGTACTTCTGCTGCCTTCATCTGAGGAACTGGAGGGACTAGTGCCCTCACTCATGTGAATCTACTCTTCTTCCCTGTTCTAACTATCACTTTGGTCTGACATGATGAGAACTCTGACTGCTGACCCTATGAATAGTTATGGATGAGATAGAATGGATGAGCATCACAAAATGCAGAGATTTTTGCAAAAGAATGATTCAAAAACTTAATTTTAGTTTTCCACAGAAAGCATTTCGGATCAACCAATTTTCAAACTCGGTGATACCGAAGCAGTTTTGGAACCTAAACTAGTGATCTCGGTCAGACCGAGTCACAGTTCGGTGGCAGACTGCTAGGGTTTCACTGAGTCCTAAAATCGGTCACACCAATTAGCAATTCTCGGTCAGACCGAGAGTTACTAGTGCAATGGCGTTAGCCGAATCGGTGGGACCGAGTTTTTCAACTCGGTGGGTCCGAGATGGTTTCGGTGGAAACCTAACCCTAAAATTTCAAATTGCATCTATTCTACGGATTGTTTTGACTGGATAGACATGTTTCAATCGTGGCAAGAATCATAATATACACAATGTGCTGAGAATTGGACGAGGATAGCACTTTGATCGAGTTCATACCCTAATTCAGTGATGAACTCACTACGACGGCGACGACGGGGATGAAATCCGTTGACGGCGGCAGAGACCAGTGACAGGAGGCGGCTGGCGACGAAGTCGACGATCTGGAGACCTAGAAGGCAGAGTGAGCTATGCACGGGTGAGAGGTTTGGAGAAAGTTTTCCAAAATTTTGCCCGTGTGTATATATAGCCCGACACTGTCAGTGCGACCGAGTTAAACAACTCGGTGGCACCGAGATGCATAACTGTTGACAGTTACAACAACTCGATGAGACCGAAAAGTTCAAATCGGTTGCATCGAGATTGAAAACCTAGATCGACTTAGTGATCTCGATATGACCGAAATGGAAGAATCGGTCAGACCGAAACACACAAAGAAGTTTTGGAAGTTTAAGTCTATGACGAATCGGGGACTCCAAGTGCTCCTCACACAGAGTGGTTCGAATCTGACTTGATCAAATTTTGTGATGTAGCATGAATAGATTTTGAGACAAGAAAAGCATAGATAGCTAGAGAAGGTTCTTAGGCATTCTTGTCCATCCAGTTGGCAAAAGGAAAAGAAACCAATCAATCAAAGCAACAAGTGGATGTCCTCGAATGAGTTAAATATGCAACCAACATGCTCACACAATAAGATGGCAAATGAAATATGTGGCAAAGCATGCACAACCAATTATAGCATCTATCAAACAATTGGCGATGACTAGGTCATCTATATATGAGTATATTGACTTAGGAGTCAAATGAAAACATTTGATCATAGGTCATACTCATTGTTTAACCCCAAGTGGGGTTACCACTTTTACATAATGCATTGATGTGTTCACATCATTAGAGTTGCTTTGACTCAATTCTTAGAGTTAAGCTCCCCCTAGATGTGAGATCCCCCCTTAGAGGGATGAACTAACCTTGGGTTTTGTCGATGATGACTTCATGTAGGTGTTGAAGATGTGGATGCTTAATGTTGATGTAGATCATTTGGAGCAATCCTTTGGAGTGAGTTGCACTTTCAATACCTACATGGGTTAGTCCCACAAGGAACAAACAAGAATATCCATAGACATAGAGTGATGCACACACAAGATGATGTCCATGAAAGCATTAGGTTACCTTGTCCCTTGCCTTACCAACATGAGGGTTTGTGACTCCTTGAACTAGTGCAAGATATGGAAGTTGATTGCACTTGTCCTTGCCATAATGATATGAGTGAAGAATGTTGGCGGAGTCACCCTTAAGAACTCTCTAGTTCTTCTTCTTCGGGATCCACATCATCTTGATGGGAATCCTTGGAGTTGTAGTTTTACTTGATGAAGTAGAACTTGACATAGTCTTGGGAAACCACTTGACCATGGCCTTAGGTGCTTCTCAAATGCATCAATATCCTCTTGAAGCATGTCCTTGCCTTTGTTCTTGTGGTATTGTGGTGGAAGATCATCTTGTGCTTGTGTTCCCTTGAAGGAAGTAGGATCATACTTCTCTTGTTGAGGAACAAACTTTGTCTTGGGGTATTGATCTTCTTCCCACTCAACTCCATTGGCATTGAACTTTCGTTCAAAACCAACACCTTGATTCTTCCGGTGCCTTCCTTGCTTGCGTACAATTTCCTCGAATTGCTTACTCCCGGCAAGGCTTTTGTAAACACCTTTCTCTATAGTTCCCTTCAATAAGCAGTTTTCTTGCTCAAGTGTAACTTGGCTAAGAGAATCATTAGTGGAATCAAGAGAACTACTAGAAGCAACAATATTGGATTTAGCATGATTATTGTTACTACTAGAGGAAGAATCCTTCTTGTTCTTGTTACTAGACTAGACGAGGCATGTAAGTAGATAAGAGTAAACGCTTGGCAATGTAAGAAGAACTTTTCTTGCGAAGATCATCATTGATTGCCTTTAAGAACTCATGCTCTTGCATTATTGAGCTTTTCAAAGCGTAACTTCTCATGAGTCCTCAAAAGTTCTCGATGATCCCCTAAGATAGTTTCATGAGCTAAATTAAGAGTGTTTAGTTCTTTAGTTAAAAACTCAATCTTCTCCTTATCATTGTCATTCGTTTTATCTTGTTTAGCATGATTAATTGGTGTTTCATCATAGTATTCATCACTAGAGTTGTCAATAAGTAAATCATCATCACCTAACAAGTCATCTTCATCACTATTGAAATCAACATACTCAGGATGAGTTACCTTAGGGCCTTTAGCCATGAAGCATCTTCCAATTCCTTCATTTGGTGAATCAAATATGTCGTAGGAGTTGGTCGACACAAGTGCTAGACCGGCAACACCTTCATCTTGAGTATGTTCGGAGTCGGAGTGATAGCTTCTCTCGGAGTGATGTTGAGAGTCGGAATCGGATACCCATTCACCAACATGAGCTTGGTGTCTTCGTTTTGTGTAGCTCTTTGATGACTTGTCCTTCCTTTCCGAATCCTTGCTTCTCCGGGATGTTCTTTGTTCATAATGATCATCTCTACTCCTTCTCTCTCTTGGTGGTGATTCTTCTCTTCTACTTATTCTCTTGGGAGAATCTTCTCTTCTCTTGTAGGGCGCCGTACACTCATTGGAATAGTGTCCGGGTCTCCCACAATTGTAGCAATTGCGCTCTCGACTGGAAGATCTTTTGTCATTGTAGGACCTTGACTTAGAGCTTCTTTCTTTGCTTCTACTCTTGTAGAATTTGTTGAAATTCTTCACCATTAAGCTCAATTCTTCATTGAAGGTTTGTTTATCACTTGATGATGTAGGAGCTTCACATGATGCTTTGTAAGCACCACTTGACTTGTTGTGAAGTTCCTCTTTATCCTTGAGTGTCATGAGCAACGATTCTACCAATGACTTCCGTTGGCTTGAGATTCTTGTAATTGGGCATCATTTGAATCAATGTGCACACGGTATCATACTTTCCGTCCAATGCTCTTAGGATTTTCTTGATGATGAATCTGTCGGTCATCTCTTCACTTCCTAAGCCAGCAATCTCATTTGTGATAAGAGCAAGCCTAGAGTACATTTCAGCGACACCTTCACCATCCTTCATTTTGAACTTGTCAAGCTGACTTTGGAGCACATCCAACTTGGATTCCTTGACGGAGTCGATACCTTCATGCATATCAATCAAAGTATCCCAAATTTCCTTTGCATTCTCAAGACGGCTGATTTTGTTGAATTCTTTAGGGCATAATCTGTTGAAGAGGATATCACAAGCTTGAGCGTTGTATTGCAGCATCTTCAATTCATCCGCACTAGCTTCATGGTTTGGTTCCCTCCCATCAAAGAATTCACCTTGCAAGCCAATACACACAATAGCCCAAACGACGGGGTTATGTCCGAGAATATGCATTTTCATCTAATGCTTCCAACTAGCAAAGTTAGTTCCATCAAAGTAAGGACCTCTACAGTGATAATTTCCCTTGCTAGACGCCATACTATCCTAGGTTCTGAAACCAAGGCTATGACCACTAAAAGCTATGGAAATCAAAGCAAATGGAGACCAAAGCTCGGATACCACTTGTAGGACCTTGAAGTATGTCTAGAGGGGGGGTGATTAGACTACTTGACCAATTAAAAACTTAACCTTTTCCCAATTTTAGACTTTGGCAGATTTTAGCTATCTTTGCACAAGTAAAGCAATCTTCACACAATTCAAGCAAGCATGCAAAGAGTATATGAGCAGCGGAAATTAAAGCATGCAACTTGCAAGAAAGTAAAGGGAAGGGTTTGGAGAATTCAAACGCAATTGGAGACACGGATGTTTTTGTCGTGGTTCCGATAGGTGGTGCTATCGTACATCCACGTTGATGGAGACTTCAACCCACGAAGGGTAACGGTTGCGCGAGTCCACGGAGGGCTCCACCCAAGAAGGGTCCACAAAGAAGCAACCTTGTCTATCCCACCATGGCCGTCGCCCACGAAGTACTTGCCTCACTAGCGGTAGATCTTCACGAAGTAGGCGATCTCCTTGCCCTTACAAACTCCTTGGTTCAACTCCACAATCTTGTCGGAGGCTCCCAAGTGACACCTAGCCAATCTAGGAGACACCACTCTCCAAGAAGTAACAAATAGTGCGTTGATGATGAACTCCTTGCTCTTGTGCTTCAAATGATAGTCTCCCCAACACTCAACTCTCTCTCATAGGATTTGGATCTAGTGGAAAGAAGATTTGAGTGGAAAGCAACTTGGGGAAGGCTAGAGATCAAGATTCATATGGTAGGAATGGAATATCTTGGCCTCAACACATGAGTAGGTAGTTCTCTCTCAGAAATGGTAAGTTGGAAGTGTAGGTTTGTTCTGATGGCTCTCTCCACGAATGAAGAGGAGGTGGAGGGGTATATATAGCCTCCACACAAAATCTAACCATTACACACAATTTACCAATCTTGATGGGACCGAATCAACAAACTCGGTCAGACCGATTCAGTAAACCTAGTGACCGTTAGTGATTTCGGTGGAACCGACATGCAACTCGGTGGGACCAATATGGTTAGGGTTAGGGCATGACGTAATCTCGGTGAGACCGATTACACAAACTCGGTGAGACTAATTTTGGTAATTAGCTAACTGGAGAGTTGGTCAGGGAAACTCGGTGGGACCGATTCGCTCTTTTCAGTGAGACCGAAATGTTATGAAAGGGAAACAGAGAGTTAACATTGCAATCTCGGTGGGACCGATCACTCACTTCGGTTAGACCGAAACGTTACGAAGGGAAATAGAGAGATTACAATCCCATCTCGATGAGACCGAGATCCCTATCGGTGTGACCGATTTGCCTGGGGTTTGTGGCAGTGGCTATGACATTTGAACTCGGTAGCGCCGGATAGAAAGAAGCGGTGGGACCGATTTTGACTTTAGGTTTAGGTCATATGTGGATATGAGAAAGTAGTTGAGGGTTTTTGGAGCATATCACTGAGCACTTGAAGCAAGAGGCTCATTAAGCAACACCTCATCCCTCCTTGATAGTATTGGCTTTTCCTATAGACTCAATGTGATCTTGGATCACTAAAATATAAAATGTAGAGTCTTGAGCTTTTGAGCTTGAGCCAATCCTTTTGTCCTTAATATTTTGAGGGATCCACTTTCATCATCCATGCCATGGCATTCATTGAGCTTTCCTGAAATATTTGTCTTGGAATAGTATTAGCTCAATGAGCTATATGTTGATATGAATTACCAAAACCACCTAGGGATAGTTACACTTTCACTCCGGCAGCACGATGGCGTGGTGGTGGTGGAGCTCGTGGTTCTCCGGCAGGGCTTCGCCAAGCACTATGGAGGAGGAGGAGGTGTAGGAGTGAGAGGAAGGTCAGCACCAGGGCGTGTCAGGGTGCGGCTGCCCTCTCTCTCCCTCACTATATATAGGGGAAGGGGCAGGAGGAGGCGCCCTAGGGTTTCCCCTGGGTGGGGGGGGGGGGCTAAGGCAGATTGGATCTCCCTAGGGAAACCATAGGGAGACTTGCCCCCAAGCCAAGCAAGTGGAGGCTTGCCTCCCAAGCCAGGTGGAGGTGCCCCACCTCCCCAAGCAACGTGGGAAAGGGTGTGGGGGCGCACATCCCCTTAGTGGGCTGGTTTGCCCCCTCCCCTTGGCCCATGAGGCCCTGATGACCCACAAGTATAGGGGATCAATTGTAGCTCTTTTCGATAAGTAAGAGTGTCGAACCCAATGAGGAGAAGAAGGAAATGACAAGTAGTTTTCAGTAAGGTAATGTCTGCAAGTGCTGAAACTGTAAGTAGCGAGTAGTTTGATAGCAAGATAATTTATAATGAGCAAGTAACAATAGTAACAATAAGTATGCAGCAAGGTAGCCCAAACCTTTTTAGACAAAGGACAGGCCAAAACAGTCTCTTATAACAAGCAAGGCGTTCTTGAGGGTACACGGGAATTTCATCTAGTTACTTTCGTCATGTTGGTTTGATTTGTGTTCACTACTTTGATAATTTGATATGTGGGTGGACTGGTGCGTAGGTGTTGTTCTTACTTGAACAAACCTCCTAGTTATGATTAACCCTCCCACAAGCATCTGCAACTAAGAGAAAAGTATTAAGAATAAATTCTAATCATAGCATTAAACTCTAGGATCCAATCGGTACCTTACGGAATAGTGCATAAACTGGGGTTTAAGTTTCTGGCACTCTCGCAGCCCACCATCTATTTACTACTCCACAATGCATTCTCTTAGGCCCAAATATGGTGAAGTGTCATGTAGTCGACGTTCACATGACACCACTAAGGGAATCACAACATACATACTATCAAAATACCGAACACATATCAAATTCACATGATTACTTGCAACATGATTTCTCCCATGACCTCAAGAACAAAAGTAACTACTCACAAATAATCAACATACTCGTGATCAGAGAGGTATTAAATAGCATCATGGATCTGAACTTATAATCTTCCACTAAATAAACCATATAGTAATAGACTACAAGATGTAATCAACAATACTAGTCACCCCTAGCACCAATCTATAGTTTCGGTAACAAGATTGAATACAAGAGATGAACTAGGGTTTGAGATGAGATGGTGCTGGTGAAGATGTTGATGGAGATTGCCCTCCCCAATATGGGAGAGTTGTTGGTGATGATGATGACGATGATTTCCCCCTCCGGGAGGGAAGTTCCCCCGGCAGAATCGCTCCGCCACAGAGCAAAAGTGCTCATGCTCAAGTTCTGCCTCGAGACGGCGGCGCTCCATCCCGAAAGTCCATCCCTTATTTGTTTTAGGTCAATATGACTTATATACCAGAAGATGGGCACCGGAGGTGGGCCGAGGAGGGCACAACCCACCAGGGCGCGCCTGGGCTCCCTGGCGCGCCCAGGTGGGTTGTGCCCACCTGGTGGGCCCCCTCTGGTAGTTATTTGCTCCAATATTTCTTAAATATTCCATAAAAATTCTCCGTGAAGGTTCAGCTTGTTTGGAGTTGTGCAGAATAGGTAGCCTGATGTAGCTTTTTCAGGTCCAGATTTCCAGCTGCCAGAATTCTCCCTCTTGGTGTGTACCTTGCAAATTATGAGAGAAAAGGCATTAGAATTACTCCAAAAAGCATTATTATGGATAAAAACATTATAAATAACAGTAAGAAAACATGATGCAAAATGGACGTATCAACTCCCCCAAGCTTAGACCTCGCTTGTCCTCAAGCGAAAACCGAAATCGAAAAACATGTCCACATGCTTTGAGAGAGAGGTGTCGATAAAAACAAAAATATGGACATAGAAGCATCATGTTGATTATTATAAAAGCAACAAAACTGAACATAGGACTTTTATCATTGAACTTGCATCATATACTTCCCATGAATAAGTAACAGTTCATCACATAATCGAAGTATAAAAAAACTCTATTAAAAACCAACAAACTATGTTCTCAGTCAACTTTGCAACTACAATTCATCATCTTTTCAGGAAGAGTCACGTGTCGGAGCCTTTTAGCAAGTCCACATACTCAACCATCATATAGTCTTCTATGATTGCTAACAGTCACCTCGTACCCATGAGCAAAACGTTTCAACCAGACACCTAGAGAGATAGGGGCTTATAGTTTCGCCTCCTAACATACTCACCTCAAGGGTGATGTCAACAATAATAACTCATGCTATCTATATTCAACTGGACATATGTGCCTAGATCTTTCCTCACCACATGATGCTTGCCAAAAGAGAAAATAAAAAGGAATAGAAGGAAAACTTTGACTCTTTGCATAAAAGTAAATACATAAAAGTAAAAGATAGGCCCTTCGCAGAGGGAAGCAGAGGTTGCCATGCGCTTATTTGTTTGCATGCTCAATCCCTTAGTGCAAGAGAACGTCACGTTGTATTGCCCCTTAAGATGACAACCTTTATTATGCAGTCTGTCGCTTTTATTCTTTGTCATCCAAGTTCGTACAACGCTCAATTTTCTCTTACACTAAATGATCTCACATATTTAGAAGCAATTTTTATTGCCTTTTTGCACCGATGACAACTTACTTGAGGGATCTTGCTCAATCCATAGGTAGGTATGGTGGACACTTGAAAAAGATTTGGGTTTAAGGGTTTTGGATGCACAAGTAGTATCTCTACTTGGTGCGGAATTTTTGGCTAGCAAAGATAGGGGGCAAGCATCACATGTTAAAGGATCTATGACAATATGACTTCTATGTGAATATAAATATACATAAATCATTAAGTTGTCTTCCTTGTCCAACGTCAACAATTTTGGCATATAATATTTTGATGAGGGCTCACAATCACAAAAGATTTCTAGGATAGTATATTTATATGTGAATCTTCTCTTCCCTTATTAATTCTTTCATGAGTTGCATCATTGACTAATGCTCTGTTTGTCAATCTCTAATAAAATTTCCTACTTATACTTTTCCTTATGTGGTGCTATCACCTACCATAGGATTAGTATATGATCTTATTGATTTATTTCCTTTCTTTTATTTATTTATTTTTCTTCCTTTCTTATTTCTTTTCTTTATTTGCAACATGAAAGTAAAGAAAGCAAAACTCAGACTAACTTTATTATATAACTTGCACACGATTACGAGGATAGATCACTAAGCAGACTCTCAAATAAGAAAGGATCGAACTAACTTTATTTCATCTAAAGCAAAAAGATCGAACTAAGATAAGTAAAAGCAAAAAGATAGTGGGATGATACGATACCGGGGCACCTCCCCCAAGCTTGGCGGAAGCCAAGGGGAGTGCCCATACCCGATACTCAGTTCTCCTTTGGTGGTGAAGAAGCTTCTTCCTCCTCCTCGGCCAGCAGTGCTTGTGCTGTCACCGGGGATGGATTTACGGTAGCTTCCTTGCCCTTGTCTCCCTTGAAAGCGTCCGCAAGCTCCTCCCTCTTCATCTCGATCTTCATCAGCCAAGCATCTTCTTCCATGTTGTTGAAGGAGCAGGAATACATGATGCATGGCTTGATAAATCTGACCAGGAACAACAAGTAAAGAGAACAGAGGATTTCTTCACGATACGGTGGTTAACAGGTTCGGGAAGTATATATAGAATTTTTTTATCTTGTAGGACAAGTATACAGAAGAAAAATAGGGTTCGGAAGGTGCCTGAGGTGCGCACAACCCACCTGGCGTGCCCTGGTGTCTTATGCCCACCAGGGGATGTTTCCTCGGAGTTTATTTATTTCCAAAATTCTAAAATATTGCAAAACTAACAAAAAATATTTTTGCGGAATTTTCGGAGATCGTTTACTTAGCATATCACGTACCTCCTTATTTTGACGATTCTGGGGTGTTCCGGAAGGACTCTTTTATGTGTTCTTTCGGTGTCAAAGTTTGGATAATATCACTTTCAACATTGATAGGCGTACCTGAGATATAATGCTTTATTCATTGCTCGTTGACAACCTTCAGGTTAGTCCCTTCGAAATTATTTATTTTGATGGCTCCAGACCGGTAAACCTCCTCGATGACATATGGGCCTTCCCATTTCGAGAGGAGCTTTCTTGCAAAAAAATCTAAAACGAGAGTTGTACAAAAGAACATATTCTCCGACTTTGAACTCATGTTTTTGGATTCTTTTGTCATGCCATCTTTTAACTTTCTCTTTGAATAATTTTGCATTTTCATAAGCCTGGGTTCTCCATTCATCTAAAGAGCTAATATCAAATAACCTCTTTTCACCGGCAAGTTTGAAATCATAGTTGAGTTCTTTAACTGCCCAGTATGCTTTATGTTCTAACTCAAGAGGCAAATGACAAGCTTTTCCATAAACCATTTTATAAGGAGACATACCCATAGGATTTTTATATGCTGTTCTATAAGCCCAAAGTGCATCATCTAATTTCTTAGACCAATTCTTCCTGGACCTATTGCCAGTCTTTTGCAAAATTAATTTTATTTCCCTATTGCTAAGTTCAACTTGACCACTAGACTGAGGATGATAAGGTGATGCAATTCTATGGTTAACATCATACTTGGCAAGCATTTTACGAAAAGCACCATGAATAAAGTGTGAACCACCATCAGTCATTAAATATCTAGGGACTCCAAACCTTGGGAAAATAACTTCCTTAAGCATTTTAATAGAGGTGTTGTGATCAGCACTACTAGTTGGAATAGCTTCTACCCATTTAGTAACATAATCAACAACAACCAAAATATGTGTATACCCATTAGAGGAAGGAAAAGGTCCCATGTAATCAAATCCCCAAACATCAAATGGTTCAACAGCAAGTGAATAATTCATAGGCATTTCTTGACGCTTACCAATATTACCTATTCTTTGGCATTCATCACAAGATGAGACAAACTTACGGGCATCCTTGAAGAGAGTAGGCCAATAAAATCCAGATTGCAATACCTTGTGAGCAGTTCTATCTCCAGCATGATGCCCTCCATAAGCCTCGGAGTGACATTTCCGTAGGATTTGTCCCTGTTCATGCTCAGGTACACAATGTCTAATAATACTATCTACTACTTCTTTATAAAGATGTGGGTCATCCCAAAAGTAATGTCTTAAATCATAGAAGAATTTTTTCTTTTGTTGGTATGTAAAGCTAGGAGGTAAATATTTAGCAACAATGTAATTAGCATAATCAGCATACCAAGGAGTACTATTAGCAACATTTATTGCAGCTAACTGCTCATCAGGAAAACTATCATCAATAGGTAGTGGGTCATCAAGCACATTTTCAAGCCTAGACAAGTTATCTGCTACAGGGTTTCAGCTCCTTTTCTATCAATAATATGTAAATCAAATTCTTGTAACAAGAGAACCCAACGAATAAGTCTAGGTTTAGCATCTTTCTTTTCCATAAGATATTTAATAGCAGCATGGTCTGTGTGAATAGTTACTTTGGAATCAACAATATAAGGTCTAAATTTATCACAAGCAAACACCACTGCTAAAAATTCTTTTTCAGTAGTAGCATAATTTCTTTGAGCACTGTCTAGAGTTTTACTAGCATAATGAATAACATTCAATTTTTTATCAACTCTTTGTCCTAGAACAGCACCAACAGCATAATCACTAGCATCACACATAATTTCAAAAGGCAAGTTCCAATCAGGTGGTTGAACAATAAGTGCAGAAATTAAGGCTTTCTTGAGTGTTTCAAAGGCTTCTAAACAATCATCATCAAAAACAAAAGGAACATCCTTTTGCAAAAGACTAGTGAGAGGCCTAGAAATTTTTAGAGAAGTCTTTAATAAATCTCCTATGAAAACCAGCATGACCTAGGAAACTACGAATACCTTTGATGTCCTTAGGACATGGCATTTTCTCAATTGCATCAACCTTAGCTTGGTCCACTTCAATACCTCTTTCAGAAATTTTATGACCCAAGATAATGCCCTCATTAACCATAAAGTGGCACTTCTCCCAATTCAAGACAAGATTTGTTTGTTCACATCTCTGCAAAACTCTCTTAAGATTGCTTAAACAATCATCAAAGGACTTCCCATAAACAGAAAAGTCATCCATGAAAACCTCAACAATCTTTTCACAAAAGTCAGAGAATATAGCCATCATGCATCTTTGAAAGGTAGCAGGTGCATTACATAAACCAAAAGGCATACGTCTATAAGCATATGTTCCAAAGGGACAAGTAAAAGTAGTCTTTTCTTGATCAGGTTGAGATACATGTATTTGTGAAAAGCCAGAATATCCATCAAGGAAGCAGAAGTGTGTGTGTTTAGATAATCTTTCAAGCATTTGATCAATAAAATGCAAAGGGTAATGATCTTTTCTAGTTGCTTTGTTTAATTTTCTAAAATCAATTACCATTCTATAGCATGTAACAATTCTTTGTGGAATAAGCTCATTCTTATCATTAGGAACAATAGTTATACCTCCTTTCTTAGGGACACAATGAATAAGACTTACCCATCTACTATCAGCTATGGGATAGATTATACCTGCTTCCAGAAGTTTTAGTATTTCCATTCTTACCACTTCTTTCATCTTCGGATTTAACCAACGTCGATGATCAACAAATGGTTTAGCATCAGGTTCCATATTAATTTTGTGCTGACATAGAGTGGGACTAATGCCCTTTAAATCATCAAGAGTATATCCAATAGCAGCTCAGTGCTTCCTTAGAACTTTCAATAATCTTTCTTCTTCATGTTCTAAGAGGTTAGCACTAATAATAACATGATATATCTTCTTTTTATCAAGATAAGCATATTTCAAAGTGTCTGGCAATTGTTTTAATTCAAACACAGGGCCACCCTTAGGTGGACGAGGACCTCCAAGAGTTTCAATAGGAAAATTGTGTTTAAGCAGAGGACGTTATTCAAAGAAGATCTTATCTATTTCATTTCTTTCATCCATATGTCAATCATTCTCATGGTCTACCAAGTATTGCTCTAAAGGATCAGTAGGTGGCACAACAATAGAAGAAAGACCAATTAATTCATCCTTACTAGGCAATTATTTTTCTTGATGATTTCTACTAAACTTGTAAAAATTAAACCCATGAGACTCATCACCAAGGCTAACACCCACAATTTGTTTCATGCAATCTATCTTAGCATTTACTGTGTTCAAGAAAGGTCTACCAAAGATAATGGGACAGAAGTCATCTTGCGGGGTACCAAGAACAAGAAAACTAGTAGGATATTTTATTTTCCCACACAAGACTTCAACATCTCTAATAATCCCACAAGGTGATATGGTGTCTCTATTTGCAAGTTTAATAGTAACATCTATGTCTTCTAACTCGGTAGGTGCTATGTCTTTTATAATTTCTTGATATAGAGTGTAAGCAATAGCACTCACATTAGCACCCATGTCACATAAACCATAATAACAGTGATCTCCTATTTTAACTAAAATAACATGCATGCCAACAACAGGTCTATGTTTATCTTTTCCATCAGGTTTAGCAATTCTAGCAGCTTCTTGACAGAAGTAAATAACCTGCCCATCCATATCTTCTTCCAAGAGATCTTTAACCATAGCAATGCTAGGTTCTACTTTAATTTGTTCATCATGTTTAGGTGTTCTAACATAGCTTTTGTTAACCACAGTTGATACTTTAGCATGTTATTTTATCCTAATAGGGAAAGGTGGTTTCTCAATATAAGCAGAAGGAACAACTGGATCAACATTATAAAGTATAGTTCTTCTTTAAGTGGTATTGGTTCTTTATTTTCATCTTTAATAGGTGGGTGATATTTAAACCACTTATCTTTAGGAAGTTCAACATGAGTAGCAAATGATTCACAAAAGGAGGCTACTATCTCAGAGTCAAGTCCATATTTAGTGCTAAACTTTTGAAAGGCATCGGTATCCATAAAAGATTTAACACAATCATACTTAAGTTTTATACTCGACTCTTTACCTTCGTCAAGTTCCCAATCTTCAGAGTTGCATTTAATTCTTTACAAAAGATCCCATCGGAATTCAATAGTTTTCTTCATAAAAGAACCAGCACAAGAAGTATCCAGCATGGTTTGATCATTACGACAAAGCCGGGAATAAAAATTCTGAATAATAATTTCTCTTGAGAGCTCATGATTTGGGCATGAATATAACATTGACTTAAGCCTCCCCCAAGCTAGAGCGATACTTTCTCCTTCACGAGGCCAAAAATTATATATATAATTCCGATCACGATGAACTAGATGCATAGGATAATTTTTTTGATGGAACTCCAATTTCAAACGACTCCAATTCCATGATCCAATATCATCACATAGCCTATAACATGCCAATGCTTTTCCCTTCAAAGATAAAGGGAAAACCTTTTTCATCACTTCATCCCTGGGTAAACCTGCAAGCTTAAACAATCCACAAATTTGTTCCACATGTATCAAGTGCATATCAGGATGTTCAGTTCCATCTCCTGTATAAGGATTAACTAGCAGTTGTCCTATCATACCCGAAGGGATTTCATATTCAATATTTTCAGTAGGTGAAGTAGGTTGAGGGGTAACTAATTGTGGTTTAGAATGAGGTGAAGATACCTCGAACAAACCCCTCAAAGGATTGTTTTCCATAGTAACAAGTGACAATAAATTTCAGCACACTATATACATGTTTCCTTATCGAATTCCACTTACCAAAGGCGCTTCACTCCCCGGCAAAGGCGCCAGAAAATAGCCTTGATGACCCACAAGTATAGGGGATCAATTGTAGCTCTTTTTGATAAGTAAGAGTGTCGAACCCAACGAAGAGCAGAAGGAAATGACAAGTAGTTTTCAGTAAGGTAATGTCTGCAAGTGCTGAAACTGTAAGTAGCGAGTAGTTTGATAGCAAGATAATTTTTAACGAGCAAGTACAAATAGTAACAATAAGTATGCATCAAGGTAGCCCAATCCTTTTTAGACAAAGGACAGGCCAAAACGGTCTCTTATAACAAGAAAAGCGTTCTTGAGGGTACACGGGAATTTCATCTAGTTACTTTCGTCATGTTGGTTTGATTTGTGTTCGCTACTTTGATAATTTGATATGTGGGTGGACCGGTGCTTAGGTGCTGTTCTTACTTGAACAAACCTCCTACTTATGATTAACCCTCCCGCAAGCATCCGCAACTACAAGAAAAGTATTAAGAATAAATTCTAATCATATCATTAAACTCTAGGATCCAATCGGCCCCTTACGGAATAGTGCATAAACTGGGGTTTAAGCTTTTGTCACTCTCGCAACCCACCATCTATTTAATACTCCACAATGCATTACCTTAGGCCCAAATATGGTGAAGTGTCATGTAGTTGACGTTCACATGACACCTCTAAGGGAATCACAACATACATACTCTCAAAATATCGAACACATATCAAATTCACATGATTACTTGCAACATGATTTCTCTCGTGACCTCAAGAAAAAAAGTAACTACTCACAAATAATCAACATGCTCATGATCAGAGGGGTATTAAATAGCATAATGGATCTTAACATATAATCTTCCACCAAATAAACCATATAGTAATCAACTACAAGATGTAATCAACACTACTAGTCACCCCTAGCACCAATCTATAGTTTCGGTAACAAGATTGAATACAAGAGATGAACTAGGGTTTGAGATGAGATGGTGCCGGTGAAGATGTTGATGGAGATTGCCCTCCCAAAGATGGGAGAGTTGTTGGTGATGATTTCCCCCTGGAGAGTTGTTGGTGATTTCCCTCCCCGACAAAATCGCTCCGCCGGAGAGGAAAAGTGCTCCTGCCCAAGTTCCGCTTCAAGACGGCGGCGCTCCGTCCCGAAAGTCCCCCTGTCATGGAATAGTCACGACAGATGTCCTCATGAAAGTACTTAGTCGTGGAGCCATCGCCTCTAGGTTAGCTTAAAAGGGTTAAACGAGACAAAGGTCACATGAATTATACTGGTTCAGCCCCTTGTGGTGAAGGTAAAAGCCTACGATCCAGTTTGGGTGGTATTGCTTATGTCTCGATTACCAACGAGTGAATCCTCTTGACCTAGCTTTTGATTTGTTGTTTGTTGTCTTGAACCACCGCCGGGTCGTCCCTTTATATACACAGGTTGACGCCCAGCGGCTCACAGAGTCCCGGCCGGCTCATAGACAACATGTCCGGCTCGGTGACTATCTTTACATGCCTTATAATACAAGTCTTACATACATGTCAGTTTATACCTACGGGCCCTAAGTCGCCCTTGGGCCTTGGGCCCTTGGTTGTTAATCGCTATCTTTAATGTCTTATGGGCTTCATACAAAGAGTCGCCGTAGGTATAACCCGACCCCTCCTGGGCGGGTCATACCAATAATTATAGCCCCAACATTAGGCCCCAGGTTGATTTGAACTTGTTCATGTCAATCTTCAACACTTACAATAATCTTCTCTTCTCTTGTGCGAGAACTTGGTACCCGCCATGACGTCATCTTCTGGACTTGTGATAATCCTCCATGACATCACCTGTCACTTAATTCACAAAAAATCATCATACCTCAATGGATCTTTATCTTAATAACCGTCCGAGAATCGATGCGCTTGGGCCGCTGGATAACCATGTTTTAGCCTCCTCGTTTTTCGTGCTCACTTATTGACCCTCTCCTTATAAATAGCCACGACCGGTCTTCTTCTCATTCTCCCCCTTTCCATCGTCTTCTTCCTTTCGTGACCTTCTGCTGCTCGAGCTCCGCCGCCGCCGCGAAGCACACCGTCGTCTTCGTCCTTGGCCGCTACATCAGCCTGAACGGACCAGAGAATGGCAACGTTCCTCCACAGTGGACCTGCATCTGTAAGCACTCGCTCTCCTGTACCCTAGATCCGCATTAGGGTTTCAACTGTTCGTCGTGTTCTTCGTTAGTTCCTCCATAGTTCTTCCACCGTAGCACCTTTTGATCTGGAAACAACATAGAACTTGTGCGACAGTAGGTTTGCCTTTGTCCTCAATACAAGCGGACCCCTTTTCTATTGAAAATAGATCTCATTAGAACTTATAAACTCCCCTGCACTGGTATTAGGTCTTGATTATTTTTCTTTTTCTAAACTGTCGCTGATCCAAATATATGTTTGTAGCCTGTGAAACTCGTTTATCCAACACTTAGCAGAAAATCTTTGCTTCCTGATAGATCCACCTAGTCATGATGGCTCATATCACCGGCTGTAGTTATACTCAACGCTCAATAGAGTTTTCCATCAAACTGCTCATGGCGGCTTACATAACCCGCTGTAATTATTCACATACCATTAGGCCCCTTCTTAAGCCGCCATTCTGCATATGTACTATAATATTTTCCGTCTGGCTTATAGTTGAACCGGCAAAGTTGTTCTTTTTCCTTTTAGGCTCTCTTTTTCATAATGGCGTCCAAAGCAACCACTTCCACAATGGCACCCAAAACGACCACTTCCTGCAACTGGGTTCCTTCCATCGTCACAGAAAATACGCTTGAAGATTTTGTGAAAACCGGATACTTGTTGAAGAAGTCTGTCATGTCTTACCGCGCCCGCAAGCCGTCAGAAGAAAAACCTCATCCAAAGTACGACGAAGTCATTGTCTTCATGGACCATATGAACCGGGGCTTTTCGCCGCCCGGCTCTAAGTTCTTCAGGGACGTTCTGAGCTTTTTCGATCTCCATCCTCAAGACAACGGTCCCAACTCTGTGTCTAACATATGCAACTTCCAAGTGTTCTGCAAAGTCTACCTTCAAGAGGAGCCCATTGTGGAACTATTTAGAGAGTATTTTTACTTGAACCACCAAAATGAGTACTCCAACGGACCCAGTTTGGAACTTGGCGGGGTCTCAATCCAACAATGGAGAGACGCCATTTTCCCTTATGCACAGCCGCCGAGTCATCCCCAGGACTTGAACCAGACATGGTTCTATTGCAAGGACACTTCTCCGGCTGATGAGAACCCTCTGCCCGGCTTTCGCGCCCAGCGTATCGAATCAAACCATCCTCTCCCCGACAAGTTGACAGCTTCTGAACGCAATAAGCTTGCCCCTACTATTGCCAAAGTCAAGGATCTGTTGGGTAATGACTTAAATGGCATTTATTTGGTCTGGTGTTGGGTTGCATGGCGGGTTATCCCTTGAGCCGCCACTCTGGATTAATGTGTACTTACATGGGTGAGAAGAAGGATCCACTGTGCCATAGTTCTGAGGACTTAACTGTCGATGTCATCAATGAGATGACAAAATCTCTTCTGAATCAGAGCCTAGCAGACTGTGGCAAGGTGGGCTTAAGCCCTTTCTACAAGTCTAACCCGTCACCAGCGGTAAGCCGCCAACCTTAGTTAATTTTCCTTAATCTTTGTCACTTCATCTTAATTCTCTTTTGATGACTTTCACATGCTAATGACAAATTTTGGAAGAAAGAATATGACCATGAGGCTGCAAAAAGAGCTAGGAAGGCCAAGAAAGCCGCCAGGAAAACCACCAAAAAGAGGGGAAAGAAGCCCAGTGCTTCCAACTTGCTTCAACTAGACGACTCCTCCGAGTCAGAGGTAGCTCTTGACTCTCTTGTCTCCTTTTTAACCATCTTATTGACACCAACTATCATCAGGATGACACGGGAACGAGTCATGGAGTAGAAGAAGAGGTAACTATTATTTCCTCCGACTCCGAGCCTTTACCAAGACAAAATAATCCAAAGAGTAACCCAGAAAGTAAGATTTTCACACCCCTTAGCTCATCTGGATCCTCACTTTATTTTGAAGCAATAGCAGCACGAGAGCCGGCGGCAGACTCGGACAAGCAGGGATGCAGAACTCTCCTCGGCTTACCGAACACGCCAAGGAAGCGTCGAAATGAGGTCACCCCCAAATTGAACTCTTTTTATCCATTGGTGGGTCTTACTCGTCAACCGCTCAAATCTTCCGACTCAAATTATTAGGATACATCTCATTCTTCTTTCGGCTATTCAATTCAATCCAACATGCCGACTTTCAAGACCGCTCCTGGGTAATGACAACTTACTTATCATTTACTCATTCTGATCCTGTTATGTTTATACTGACTTCATGTCTCATGCAGCGGAAAAGCCAAGCCTAGCAAAAGGCAAAGAAGTCCTAGCCGGCTGAAGATCCTATGGTCAATGAACCGGAGCAACGGACCGCAACGCCTAAAGTCTCCATTCCTCAATCTTCTGAACCAGTTCATGAAGACCCACCAGCAACTTCGGACCCCCCTATGGAGTGAGCCACTGATGAGCCTTGTCCTGAAGTCTCTAGTCCACCGAAGATGGCTGATGCTCATGATGAGGACGTGGTGATTACTACCACCGGCTTTCAAGAACCGGGAAGGCCCACTGTGCTGGCTAAGCATTCTGCCAAGGAAGAACACATTGAATGATGTAAAGTCAGATTCGATGTTGCTGACTATTCGCAATTGAGTGTTGGCGAAGTTTTTTCTGGTTATCTTAGTCAAGTACACAGTAGCCACGATATTGAAGTAGATATGGTGAAGCAGATGCACCAGAAGTTTGAGGTATGAACTCTTCCTTTACTGGGTTATGCTTACTATGCCAACCCCCAAGTCTACTGTTTATGACGAATATCACTATAAAAAAAGACACATCCGTGACATTTTGGGTCGAATGAAATTTTTTCCTATCATACTTATGACACTTCTATGACGATAATTGTGACAAAACCCGGTATCAGCATAGATGCGGTGGGCTCCTACTTCTATGACAAAAAATCATGATAGAAAATGGGCTTTTCATCCTGGGCGGGCCAGAGACGCAACTGCATGACATTATTTGGGCCGTCCATGACGGAAAAAACCGTGGTAGAAGCGAGGGCGAGAAAAATATCAGGGTGTTCCCGGTTACGGTGGGTGGTCGGGGCCGAGCAATGCAGGGAGGTTTGCACATTTCTCTCGCACACGCACACACGTGGGTGTGAGGCGTTGGTCTCTAACTGAACCCGAGCGAGGCGTTCGCCTACTGAACCCGAGCGATTGCACTGCAGGCTACGCGTTACTAAACCCAAGCGATCGATCGATGGCTGTTAATTGAACCCGATCGAGCGATTCCTTCGCTACTGCTGCTAACTGAAGCCAATCGATGCTGCCTCTGGATGAACAGTGAGCATTGCTGGGGGGGGGGGTGGATGAACAGTTCCCAGTGGGGATGGATGAACAGGACCCCGTGGTGTTGCCTCTGGATGAACAGGACCCCGATCGATCGAGCTGGTTGGGGCTAGATGAACAGGACCCCGTGGAGGGCTGGATGAATAGGACGACACCATGGAGGGCTAGATTAACAGTAGATGGTGGAGGGCTGGATGAACAATAGCCCGTGGAGGGGTGGTTGAACATGAGCTCGTGGAGAGGGCTGGTTGAACAGTAGCCGGTGGAGTAGCGCGCGGTGTAGGCTGGATGAACATGAGCCCGTGGATGAACAGTCGCAGGTGGAGGCTGGAGGAGGTCGACGGTGGATGAACAGTAGCCCGTGGAGGATGGAGGAGGTCAACGGTGGAGATGAATAGTACCCCGTGGAGTCCCGTTTTGCGGTACACCACACCCCTCCCGATAAACAGGACCCCCATTTCGACCGTAGCGCTCCAATACAAGTCCGTTTCCTCCGTTTTGCGGTATGCCACACACCTCCCGATCAACAGGACCCCGTTTCGACCGTAGGAGGTCCAACACAAGTCCGTTTCCTCTGTTTTGTGGTACGCCAGACCCCTCCTGATGAACAGGATCCCGTTTCGAACATGGCCGGTGGAACACAAGGCCGTTTCCTCCATTGTGAGGTACACCAGGGCTCGTTTCCATTGGCTGTTCCGTCCAAGCCCTCCTGATGAACACAACGATGCATTCCGTTCCGACCCAACCGGTTGGCTCCCCATGAACACGACGACGATGCAGTTTCTCCATTCCGACCCAGCCATGTACACGAGCCCTGGCTGTATGTATGCACGAGTAGGCGTTCGAGACCCCGCCCATATGTACGTACGTGACCGTATTTACTTTCTTGCACCCTGGCCGCTGTATGTATGTGTACATGCTACGTGTGCGCCTCTAGTACGACACGTGCGTGCCTCTACATCGACCAGTATGTACGTACACGTTCGCGACCAGAATGACAATGCTACGTATGCTTCGACCAGGTGGGTCCCGACTATCAGGCACTTCCTTGCGTGCGAATATGTAGCTGGTGGATCCCAGCAGTCAGGGGCAATTCATTTTTTTGGCCCGTAATATGGACGCACTTCCGTGCATGCGAAGATGTAGCTGGTAGGTCCCAGCAGTCAGGGGGAAATGTTTTTTTCGCGATACGGTGGCCCGTCTGATGGGTCCCTGCTGTCATGTGGAGGAATCATTATTTTTCGCATAATAAGGAGGCACTTCCTTGCTACGGTCATGGACCCAGCTGTCAGCCTCTCCACGTATAGCCCACGTCCGATGGAAGTCGTTCCTTGACCATGTTGACCACGCAACGTAGAGAGCACCAGGGCGGTGGACGACAGTGAGGCCTAGGAAGGGGACAACGCGGAGCCAGGGAAGACGCGACAGTGGAAGCCCGCGTGGAGAGGAGTATGATGGTTCACTAGTTCGGCCGCGGTGTGAGGCTACCGTCACCGCAGCGCCTGCTCAGCGGTGGGAATAGTAGGGGGCGGTGAGGCCTCCGCGGCAGCACAGCCGGCCACGGGAGGCAGGAGCATGCGGCACGACCGGCGCTGGTTTGCGCGGCTGGAGCAAGAAGACCATAGGTTGAAGAAGCACTACGACCGTTGGATGGACATCGTACGGTCACTGGAGCTAGAATCGTTCATATTGACTAAGTTGACAAAGCCCTCCATCCTCGTCAACTTAGTAGGCCAACAAGTCAGCCTCCCACCAAGGTGGGTCCTAGCTAGCAGCGGGTTATTCATTTTTTGTGTAATAAGGAGGCACTTCCGGTGGGTCCGAGCTGACAGCGAGGGGAACATCTTTTTTGCGAAATACGGTGGCCCGTCCGGTGGGTCCTAGCAGTCAGCGGGGAAACGTTTTTTCACAAAATACGGTGGCCCATCCGGTGGGTCCCTGCTGTCAGGTGGAGGAATAATTATTTTGCGCGTAATAAGGAGGCACTTCCTTGCGGCTGCCATGGACCCAGTTATCAGCCTCTCCACATACAGTACTCTTCTGATGGAAGTCGGTCGTTGACCACATTGACCACGCCGCGTCGAGAGCACCATGGCGGTGGACGACGGCGAGGCCTAGGGAGGGGATGATGCGGAGCCGGGGAAGACGCGGCAGTGGATGCCCACGTGGAGAAGAGTACGAGGGTTCACTGGTTCGGCTGCGGTGTGAGGCCGCTGTCGCCGCAGAATAACATGGGGTGTGGGTGAGTGGAGGGATGGCCTGTTAGCGGTGGGAGTAGTAGGGGCGGTGAGGCCTCTGCAACAGCACAACCTTCCACTGGAGGCAGGAGCAGGCGGCACGACCTGCTTTGGGCGGCTGGAGCAAGAAGACCAGTGGTTGAAGAAGCACTATGGCCGTTGGCTGGACATCATACGGTCACTGGAGCTAGAATCGTTCATATTGACTAAGTTGACAAAGCCCTCCGTCCCCGTCAACTTAGTAGGCCCACAAGTCAGCCACCCACTATGGTGGGTCCCAGCTAGCAGGGGGTATTCATTTTTTTTGTGCGTAATAAGGAGGCACTTCCTTGCGCGCGAAGATATAGCTGGTTGGTCCAACCTGTCAGCGGGGGGAACTTTTTTTCACGAAATACAGTGGCCCTTCCCATGGGTCCTAGCTGTTAGGTGGAGGAATCATTATTTTGCTAATAAGGAGGCATTTCCTTGCCCACGGCCATGGACCTAGCTGTCAGCCTCTCCATGTACAGTCCACTTCCGATGGATGTCGTTCATTGACCATGTTGACCAGGCCGCACCGGGAGCACCAGGGCGATGGACGACGGCGAGGCCTAGGAAGGGAACGACACGGAGCCAGGGAAGACTCGACAGTTGTTTCCCACACGGAGGAGTACGAGGGTTTACTGGTTCATTGCCGTCCCCGGAGAATAAAAACAGGTGTGGGTGAGTAGAGGGATGGCTAGGCCATCGATGGGAGTATGGTGGGGCGGTGAGGCCTGCGCGGCAGCATAGCTGGCCGTGGGAGGAGGGAGTAGGCAGTCTCGCCGGCGCTTGTTGGAGCGACTGGAGCAGGGAGAGCAGAGATTGAAGAAGCATGACAACCGTTGGATGGACATCCAACAATCACTGTTCTCATGTGTTGACTAAGTTGACACGGCGTTGCGTGTGCGTCAACCTTTTTTTAGGAAAGCATACGCGTCAACCTGTAGTAGGCACACAAGTCAACCTCAAATCTGTGGAAAAGAGCATACAACCCATCTACCATTATTTCTAATAATGTACATCCCATTTGCTAATTCTTAAGAATTTTTTTGGAGCCCATCTTCTTTTTGTTAGCATTACACCCCATAATGTGGCCACGGTTAAAAAGTATACGAAATTTTGCATATTTTGGTGCGGTCAACTGTTTTTAATCCCGAAATATCAAGTCACATTCAAACTATTTTGAAAATAATTTATACAAATATAAAATCCAAATAATTGTCCACGCATAAAAATCAATGGAATTTAAAATCTTGTAATGAAAAAAATATGAAACTAATTCCCGGTTTGATGTGTTTTAAAAATGTACAACCCATTTCTAGGCAAACCGATTGAAACTCTCCTCGTCTTGAAAGATTTGCAGCCTAGCAGGGCTGATAAAGCAAGTAGGCCTCATTTGGGTATTTCTTAAAAAAATAGAACTGGCTAGCCATTTTCAGCAAGAAAAAAACACAACTGGGCTCATGATGTGGTGAACATAAATAAAACCCTAGCTAGACGGGCCACAGCCCCCGCACAGCCCCGCTGTTACCCTGATCCGTCGCTAAAACCAGTATAAATAACAACTACTTGTTCCTAAAAAAACTGCATGACCTGCTGGGTCCCTGGTGTCAGCCACTTGTAGTGTAATTCTCTCGTTTATTGACTACGTTGACAATGGCGTGAACCCCATATGTCCAACCATTAGGAGGAACCAGTTTTTGGGCTTGTAATATAGAGACACTTGCTTGCATACTGCCATGACGCTGGTGGGTCCCTACTGTCATCCTCTCCACATACAATCATCTCCTTGTTCCTCTCGGTTGTTGACGACGTTGACAATGGAAGAAGGCGGCGCATCATGCACGGCGAGCAAACCAAAGCCGCAAGGCGGAGGACGACAACGAGGCCTCGGATGGAACGAACAGGAACCGTGGAAGATGCGCCGGTCCAGTCACAGGTGGAGGGGAGTACGAGGGTTCACTAGTTCGGGTGCAGGTGCGTGTTCGGGCTGACATCACCGGAGAATAACATGACGTGTGGGGGAATAGAGGGAGGGACTAGCCAACGTTGGAGGGTACATACGGTACAGTGGCGGAGGCGCAGCCAGCCATGGGAGGCGGGAGCAGGCGAAGCCGACATGGTGGTTTGGTTTGCGCGGCTGGAGGAAGAAGAAGACAAGAGATAGAAGATACACGACGGATGTTGTATGTCAATCCAACGACTAGTAGGCATAATCATTTGTTGACTGGCTAGTAAGTCGACACCACCTTGGATAGGCTATTTCCTCGCAGGTCCCAAATGTCAAAATCCAAATCTGTCACGGTCATGCAGCCTTTCCTATGAAAATTTACATCCCATTTGATGTGCTAGTTCGAAATAAGTTTGTGGGTGCTGGTGGGGGCTAATCACTTGGCTTCTGTAATGCATAGTGAGCTCAAGCAGCTGGCGAGAGTGATGTTATTTCCCTTGGTTGGGATTTGTTACAATATTTCACTCTAAATTAAACGAATGGCAAGCCATTTGCCTTGTTTCAAAGAAAATATGACAGTCACAGCCGAGCTGAAAAGGGCAAGAACATCTAACTCCAGCTTACAAACTGTACAAAAGCACGAGGGTTAATTGTTCATCAGGTTTACAAAAAAACCCAGGTTGAAAAGGGCAACAACATCTAACTCCAACACTGTTTTCGGCAGTCACAGTCAAATGGATCGGTCAGGTCCATAGAATGAACATCCTGGGTCGTAAAATTTACTGGATTATGACCACAATATGTTGTAAATAGAAGCCCGACACGTTCAGAAGCTCTTTTGCCCACCTGAAACTCCTTTTTTTGCTCTTCGACATACCCATCCGTCAAAACCATGCTGCTGATAAACTTAAGCCTGATGGACAATAGTAACCTCGCATTCAGCAGGAAGAATGTGACAAATCTAGTGTTTGCACGGTTGGCTACATATCGTTCTAGCGTTATTGTCTTCAATCGAATCTCATGAGAAGTGAGAAAATCCCGATGCTTACGAATCCACCGATTGGTTATAACTTTCTTACCCCGTCCTGTTGCCTAAATAGACATGAAGATTGAAAACAGTTAAGGTCTAAAAAAAGAGTGTCGAAAGAGCAACAACTGAACGGTTAATTCTAGTACACTATATGCGGGCTTCCAATGTGCGTGAAATTATCACCTTTATATACAACTTCTCCAGACATGGAAAGCATTGCAGCAAGCCAATAATCTTGTTCAGATCAAAACTATTCATTTGGATATATAAGATCTTGACAGAATCCAGCACCATTGATAGGCCATCCATGGAGAAACTCTTCATTGAGCATAGAACATAATATTAGTACAAAATGTGTACTCCAAGATGATATATAACTTATGCGCAGAAATTTAAAATGCAGCTTATGGTTACAAGTGTAGATGATAATATAAAGTACCTGAAGAACTGTGGAGCCAAACACCATATTGAAATGAGCACAGAGATCATGTATTACACCCAAGGTCTCCAGTTTAGGCGCAGAGAGGACGGTTATTTGCAACGGTGAATAACTAGAATCAAGGATCAACCTTTGAAGTGAAGGGGCATCTTGGATGATGAGCTGCCTTCCGTCAAAAGAAATTCCAATTCTTACAAGGTTAGGCGACTTTATTTGGAGACAACCGATTCTAACTGTGAAAACAAGCACCAAGCACTCCAGGGCAGGGCAACTGGAGTGGATGATGTTGTGCAATGAGGCCTCCGATATACGAACCCGCACAAGTGAAAGTTTCTTGAGAAATGGGAGTCGAAGGTTTAGTACCAGATTGTCTGGTAGGTAGCACAGCGTAAAGGTGGCAGTGTGGAGAGAGAGGAGGAAAACCGTGAGATGGACATCGGTGCTGAGGACACAAGTACATGGCGTTCGGTATGTGGTATGTGATTTCCAGGGGAATAGTAGAACTCAAGTAGCTGTAGTTCTATGAATTCAGGGGATTTCAGCCATGCGTCCATCGTGCAGGGCATCGTATGCTTGCTCAGGTAGCATGACAGGATGTAGAGGCTTTGAACAGAGCCCTCGTGGGAGGAGATGATGGCTCTGGGGATTTCAAAATCATTGAAGAGAGATAGCTGACGACAGTCGAGATTAAGGGGCACGGCGTGCCATAGAGGGCGCCACGAAATTGAGAGGACTTGGGTGCGGAAGCAATCCTTGGTGGGGAGAAGCGAGATGATCTCCCCAAGGACGGTGTCTGGGAGATCGCTGATGCGGTCCACCCAAGATTTTACGGGTTCCTGGGATCTAGTGGGGGCGGGGTCGCCGCTTCTCCCCGCGCTACCGGGTGTGGGATCTACAACAGGCGTCATCGCTGGCGGGAGCCTCATCTTCTTGGCGCTGGGGCCAGCCGACTCCATTTTCCTCGAGGGCGTCCCGTCGCGCTCATGGATTTGAGAAGAGTAACGAATGACGAGCCTAGTTGTAGTGCGAGTGAAGAAGAATGGGAGCTGGAGTTTTTCTATAGTAGTGAGGAAGAAGGGGAGTTGGGGTTTTCTGTAGGAGTGAGGTGAGGAATTTGGGGGTATGAGTGGAGCGGGCTGACGTGAGGTGGGTGGGAGTGAGGAGGAAGAAGAGCACCCATGTTTGTTTGGGGGGCGGTGTGCTGGGTGTGGGTAGCGCCTCTCATTCAGTAAATATATGGGCTTTTGAATTGATTTTACTATTTACTAGGGTGGATGGGCTGTTTTGTCTTGGGCCCAGAGAAACAATTACTACTAGTACAGTGGAGACACTCTACAGCTACCCAGAAAAACAATTATTACTAGTACAGTGGATACAATACCGCTTCTGGCTCCTCCTAGGTCATCGAAACATCTCCCTCTACTGAATGCCGCTATACTTTTGTTCACCGACACGCGGCCATGCAGCGCGCGGGACCAAATACCATCCACCAAATTAGAAGGCAGTATGCAGGCGGAGAGTCAGCCAGGTCGTAGCACGGCAGTAACGAGCCGTCGTATCACAAAACCCCACCTCCCCGTAGTGTAAGTTTGACGGACAAAGCAACCATCATTTGACTCTACACTGAATCCCCTTCGCCCTCACCGTCTTCAAGAAAGGCAACACTCGCATCTGCCACTGTTCTTCTCTCCCAATGAAGGGAAGGTAAGCGGATCCGTGATGTTGGTATATTTTCGTTCAGAGAAAAAAAAGAACTTTTGCAAAGCAGTAGCCGATCCTCACTCTCTTTTTTGTTTCATTGTCATTGCGATTGTGTTTTCCTTTCAGTGGTCTCCTAGTATTCGTCAGTTTCATGATGGACCAAGGAGAACCAGGCAAAGATCTGCCGATATTGGAGCAGACGCGGGAGGCTGATCCCCACGAGACAGAGAGCTCCAAGAAGATGGAGGCAGCCACCGAGCCGACCCCAGATACGCTCACGGCCACTACTGAGATGGTCAACGCCCCATTTGAGGTTACAACCCCATGGCCCTGCAGGAGCAGTTTTCCCCCTTCGAGGATGTGTCCCCCCCTGTTGAGCTGCCCAAGGTGATTTTCTTCTTTGTCGATCTCGATTGTGGTTTTTCATCTAAGTATGTGGTGATGAATAATGCAAAATTTTATTAGCTTCGATGCCATGCTATACATAGTGGTTTAAATAACTTGTGTTTCTTATACTGGAAAGTAATTCAGAATTTGTTTCTGTTTCAATTAGAGCCCTGATGCAGACAAGGATTGTGTGGTTGTACATGTCACTCGCTATGAGGCGGATGACCTGAATATACGCACTGGGAAAACAGAGTTCTTAGGCTGTTGGATCCTGGAAGCCATTTGCGCTTATACCAATGAAGAGTTGTATTCCAGCCTCACTGTTGTCAGGCGTGTTGTCCAGGGTGTACTGAAGCACAAGAAGTTCAAAGCTACTCCTTCGTTTGTGAGGCATACTGTTCTTGTCAAGCTTACGCAGGAAGATGACGTGGCATGCCTCCACAAACAAGTTTATGAGTGGCAAGGCCACAAGGTTGTCTTCATGAAGGTTCACAGGATTGAGCTGCTGCGGGACGTCCTCGATGATGTTCATGGCAAGGTCCATCTTGTGTCCAGCCCAAATTAGATCGAGGCATGAAATAGTTGCCCCAGCTAGTGTTTGATAGTAGTTTGGATTGTGTCTAATTATCCGAACCTTGCCTGTTATCGAGCCCTCTGGGGCTAGTACTCTGTTTGAATCCGTCTATGGGAACTGCTGCTACTTTTGTGTGCCCGTGAATCATGTGAGAACCATCGTAATTGTTGCCGAAACAGATGCGTCCTCACTAGTTTTTTCATGAATATGGCATGGTAAGACATAAGTTGTCACGGTTTATCATACGAGCAGTGTGTGTTTTGATGAAATAGAGTACTCGTTCGAGAACTGTGCGCCGACGTATACATAAGTACTTGTAAACACTGTTGGTGCTACCCCACTTGTAAGCAGTTGTGCAAAACACGGCACATTGGCTCAGCTCGCTTCAACACTAGGCTATCGACCAGCTAACAATCAACAATCTGCTGTCTGACATATAAGCAACTATGTATCTTGTTACAGTGGTTCATGCAGTTAACTGAGGCCACAATGTAAATTCCAAACGTTCACACGCTAGTCCAGCGTTCATGTGGAACACTCACATTAAACTCGGCTTCATAAAAAACTTGAAAAGCATAAGTTAAGCAATTTTATACATCTCAATGATTCATAGAACATAACAAACATATACTAGTTCACAACAAAAAACAAAGTTGTGAGAAGGTTTGCAAATCAGGAAAAACCAAGCAAGGCTTCTCTGAGCAAAGGGCCTCCCGCAGGCTTAAATTTCCTGGAGTTCACTCTGGTTTTTTCTTGTTGCCACCATCCAGGGTTAGGTTCTCTCATTCCAGAATAACCAATTATAATTGTGGTCTCAGCTAGAATGTTGAACTAAACCATGCAGTGTACTGACTAGCTGAAATTCTTGTGCATTCCACTAAATTTAAGCACCACTATTTGTATAAATAAGCAGACCATGATGCCTCTTGTCCGTGCACCTGTCCAAAAAAACGCCATGCAGCCGTGCCAGCTAGTCCTCGGTCCATGGATGAACTGGTAGAAAGTGCATTCCGGACTAGGATGCAGTTGTTTTCGCTCGTCCCTACACTGCAATCAGGAAGTAAAACGTATGAATCAACTTCTTTTAGATTGCATCGGTCATTCTACCTAGTAACTACCAATGTAGGAATACCTGGAAGACGGGTGGTTAAACAACGGCAGCGAGGGATAGCCATCTCATTTTGCACAGTTGTACTAAAACCAAGGTGTGTGCTTTTGATTGCGCAGATAGAAACGATACGGAGACAGACATCCCGAAACGATATAGAGACAGACATCCCTGTTTGCGCAAATACGAAATACAGTTATTTAAGCAGTGAGAAATATTTGCAGTGGTGTATGATTAATAGCATCATCTATTGTGTTATAATTGGCACTAGATTGACAGTATGAAAGTGTCCTTAAGTAAGTAGTATCACATCACATCAACACTGCCACTAGATTAACATGTAGAACAATAGCATTAGTATTACTGTCATGAGAGTAGCACATGGTCAGTAAATGTGCAATCAAATTTGTGCAGTTCCACTGGGGTGAAGCAATGTTAGCGGTGTAAGATTTAAGTGTAACTGCAAAAACAAAATTCATGGGAAATAAAGCAAGAGGGAAGCACTTCATAAAATGGTGGTGGCATTGCTTCAATTTATCGACAGCACTAGACCATTACTTATAGTGACATTAGGTGGCATTGCTTAATGCTTCATGTGATTTTACATTAACGGTAGCGATATGGGCGTAGGGACAGCAGGGGCATAAAGTGGTGAGGCAGATGTGGTTGCCGAGAGCGGCAAACACTCAGGCGGCATGTCTGCATTTGTCCCATTTTTTATCTCCTCGGCGACATTTTCCTATGTGAGCACAGGAAATCTAGACCTGCTCATTCTCATTTGCGTTGTCCCCCAACACCCATCACTTTCTTTCCTTTTTCAACCAAGAGATAGGTCCACTTCCCCCCACCCTTCGCCATCCACCATGCTTTCTTCATCTTTTCAACCAAGAGACCGGTTGGGTAGCCAGTATCTACTACTTTCCCCTGTTTCCTCTTAGAACCAAGTCCTAGATTCATGCTACAGCTTTCCCACTTTTTCCCTGTTTGAACCAACTCTTAGAGTCGATTGTATGAACTAGCTTTACCTCTAATAATAGTAAAAGTCTAGGTGGCTTTGGAACAGTGGGCGGAAGTAGAAAAAGATCCACACAAAGCCAAGTGGGGAGCTGGGGCAGTAGAGCAAGGCAGGATTCGAAGGAATATATACCTGAGGGTCGTCGGCATGTGGCAAAGACGGCGTCGGGAGGCCGCATCTTGGACACAATACCGCAGGGAGGAAGAAGGGGTCGGAGGCCCTCCCGAGCCGGTGCTCTCTTGGAGAGAATGGCACGGTCGCCGATCGGGATGCGCGGGCAGCTGTTGGTCTCCTTCCTCACCGCCGCCGACAGCGTGTACGATGCACCTACACCCCTGCCCCGGTCGAGGTTGTCCGGCCGGATTTGTGACCAGCCGCGAGCTGAGAGAGAATGTGGACACCTATGTCTTGCTTAGATCTGGAGAGCATGAGAGAGTGAACGAGAGGAACCCTAGTAAAGCAAGCGCTAAGGCTCCTGCTTATATATATATAGTGGAGTGATTTGTTGTACCAACTTCAAAAAGTGCGCTCCTACGTGTACCCGCGAGTGGGTGTGAGAGAACTAGTGCGTGCGTGCACCGCTTCTCTTCATGAGAGTACAATATACTATGCCCAAAGAATGTTTGCCACAAGAGTAATAGTATAAGTGTGTGACGTGTGAGCTAAAATAAAATGTGCGCGACGTCTTTTGTTTTTTAGAAGTTCTGAGGGTAGGGTGTGAAGAGCACATATGTGTGTGACGTCTACCTGCAGATAGACGGTGGGTGCGAGAGGACTCGGGAGAGTCGTGACTCGTGAGGGTGCATGTGCGTGAGAGAGAGGGGGGCACGTATCAATGGAATGCATGTGTCCGTAAATCATTATCCGACAAACGTTCGCCACAAGCCTTTTCCTGACGAACGCCATAAGAACCGTTAGATCGGCATCCGACAGTGTCAGTTTTGCCATGTCATTTAACGGAACAGCCACTCCTCTTACACACAAATCTTCCACGTGAGTGTTAACAATTGCTGTATGCTCCATCTGTCCAAAATGCAGTGCATATAGCTTTATTGAAAATTCGAACCTCGCAAACTTTTACCGAGTTTTCGTGTACCAAATTGCACATGTAGAATACCTTGTATATATCATTTCATTCATCTTCGAGAGGTAACTATAAAGATCGGGGAGGAGTCTACAAAGAAAGACCATCGTATCACCTGCAGCAATTTCAACCATCCTTTGGTGTGGAGGAATATCATAGGAACTCTATATGATATGATTTTTATAGGATTTTTTCCTTTAGAGCCAATTGGTTCATAGGAATAGATTCATATACTCCACATTTCAAAGGAAATAAACATGATATCATTTCTATAGCTTTAGAGCCACTTGGTTCATATGAATGGATTCCTATACTCCCATAATTTCAAAGGAAAATAAACATTAGCGTATATTCAATAGAAAAGTTCCTATGATATGAACCAAATTACATCTCTTTTCTAATCCCTCCTCATAGAAATTGAGATACATGTCATCTCTAGATTCAATAGAGAAGTTCCTATGATGTGAACGAAATGACATCTATTTTCGAATCCCTACTCATAGGAATTGAGATACTCCATGTAATATCTTTCCCTACAACTTCCATGTATACATCTTCTATTCCTAAATAGCTAGTACAACCCACTAGTAGCTTTTTTCCAAGACATGCAACTATGGCACAAGGACTATATAGTGTGCGAATAACTTTGAAAGATGGTCGCTGGATGAAGCTAATCCGACAGTGCAGAGATGGCAAATCCGAGCACTATTGGCCGTTGGATATCATCAACATTCCACCAGATCTGCCACATGTACAATTTAGAAGACTCCATGGTTGAACTTAAGCATAATGCACAAACCTCAAAACACAAGCACTTCTCCTTTGTTCTAGAATCTTCCGTATCATAATTGATTTTTTTCTAAATGAATTGCCATTATTTGTTTTTTACTTTATGCTTTACAATGCACAACCCCATGAATCTTAACATTTTTATAAAACTAATTGATTTTGAATGAGATGAACTATAAGAACTAAACGAACATCTACATCATGCATATTGACTCAAAGCTTTACATGCTATAGTGTGTATTTATTCATAATTTGGTTTCAAAATCTCATGCGTTCAATGCATGTGTACCTTACTAGTTTTGAGTAGAGTAGCAAATTTCACGCGGCCCCGGGTATATCAAAATGCAGGGCACATGCATCATTGCCTTTCGGTCGAACCTACATCCACAATTTTTTGTACGTACTGTACGTACTATATCTCAACTGGTCCGCGAACCCAAAATGTTGCCTCGTTCCCGTAAAACCAAGCGGCCCACACATATTTAAGGCGCCGACTCGAACTCAATCCCTCTCCTATTTACTACGACATGGACCCGCACGCCGTAGTACTCCTACAAACCCTACCACCGCACGCATCATTGGTTTTCTTCAAGAGGACGAGGGAGAAGCTGATTTGTAGTGGAGGCGCTTTAAAAAAAGGATCTGTAGTGGAGACCCCTACCCTCGGGTGCCTAGGTAGCTGCCACATGCATCATTGGTTTTGTATTTTCTTTATGCTCTTGCGCCCTAGAGTGAAATGATGGTTGCTTCGTCCATCCAACTTAATGCGGGAAAGGTGGGGCTTTGTGATTTGACCCCTCGTCGCTCATTTTCTACTACTGCGGCGCTACGACCGGGGTGCCTCCAATTCCAACCACTGCTCAGAACTTGTAATTTGGTGCATCACACATGGAACAAGACGGTGGATGAGCCACATGTCATCCAAAGGGGTCATGTTAAGTCTGTCGCCATTTCGTGTGCGGACTGACCCTGCTTGAGTTGCTACGCCAACACGACAAGAGCAGCCTACCACTTGGTTTTGCTCCTTGGTGAATCCTGACTATATTGATCTAAAAAGATACGTACTGAACTACCCTCTCCGTCTCGTTTTTTAGGCGTCTCGGTTTATAGGGCGTGCACGTAGTTCTAGGTCATCCATTTGACTAACTAAATATGAGTTACTATGTCACAAAAAGTATATCATTGGATTCTTAAGCGGATGTAGTTTCTAAACATATAATGTTCATCACATATATAGCCAGTTAAATTTTCAACCTAGAATGACGTGCATGCCATGTAAACCGATACAGAGGAAGTACAGTAAAAATGAGGTGATTTTACCGAGCGATCGGCGGGGGAGCATGGCCTGTCATGCGGTCCCATGTGTCATGATTTACCAAGGCGATGCGTGTGTCCCTCTTGAGGCAGAAGCAATACTACGTGGTTTGAGATGATGGCGAACCGAAGTGTGAAATAATGGTTGCTTCGTCCGTCTGGGAAGGTGCGGCATTGTGATTTGACGTCTCATTGCTCATTACTACTACTGGGGTGGTACGACTGGGGTGCGTCCCCCCTGTTGTTCTGCACTGTTATTTGGTGCTTGACACGTCGACCCGATTGCTATATGTCCCACATGTCGGCGACATGAAGTACATAATTCATCAAAGTGAGCGTCGACAGAGGAGTACAAGACATGGCTTGGGTTTTTGCTACTTCGCGTGATCCATCGATACAAACCCGGACTAAAAAAATGCGAGGGCGGGTCTTTTCCCACGCTGCAGGCAGGGGAGTTTGTCATAGTCTGTTCGAGGGAAGGAGGTAGGAAGGGAAACAAGCAAATAAAGGTTGAGCGACTTAGTTTTGGGAAAATCTGATTTTACGGAGTACGTACCCACTAGGGTTTATAGGGCTCATCTAAAAAACATTCGTTTTTCCGTTTTATAAGTATCAATTCTACTACTACTAGTAGTACCATAACATGTTGGATTTCGAGGTGCGTTAGATCACCTGATGCAAGCAGTGTCAAGAGAAAACTCACCAATGCATGTATAAGTTCGTGGAAATTTAGTGGTCATTCATGCATTCGTTCTAATTAATGCCTCGGTAAACATACCTTCTTGAGAAAAACGAGCGTACTAATTACTTGTGCAAACTACAAAATTAATTCGACCACTCACCGTCTACCTTGGTTGGAGAGATTTTGAAATTGAGCCATAAATTGGAAAGGAGGGAGTAGTAAGTTTTGTCTCGATTACTATTTGTGGCCTTGTATATATGCAAAATGTATTTTTTTTATAGTGGACTTGTATAAGTAAATGGAGGGAGTACTAAAGGAGATATATATTCCAAACAATATGATAATCTCTCTAACCAAGGTAGTAGGGACGAGGAGTAAACGGAGGGAGTAGTAAAATTTTCTCCTCGTCCCGCGAGCCACCGCGCGCGTGGGCGAGGGAGCGGGCGTAAGGCGTATAGTAGTACTACTACTAGTAAGCAAGCTTCACCTCATCCTGTGAGCCACCGCGCATGTGGGCGGGGGAGACGGTGTACTAAGCAAGCTTCTCCTCGTTTTGCGAGTTGACGGGGCACATCAAAAGTACTCTAGTGTATAGAGCCTTACCTCTAAGGTAGGCCCCACATGGTTTGCCTCTTTTTTAACATAAAGCATGCATGCGGGAGTGTGAGCATTGGCTTGATGTGCATGAAAGAGAATAATACACATTAATTTACATGGCAAACAAGGAAACAAGGTGGCTTGCAACATTGACTTAGAAGACATTAATTTTTGTCTTCGTACCTGTGGGTTTGTGGCCTTGTATACAAAAATGGAGTCCGATAAAATTCTCTAGATACCATTTATCGATAAAATTCTCGAGATATCATTAGTTTTTACAAAATGGGATTACTCATGCATGGGTCAATCACAACAGGTGTTTTGTAAAAAAAATGCATCTTGATGTTCCGTGCAATGCACGGGCATCTTGCTAGTCCATGAAAAGAACACATGACAAAATTCTACGGTGAACGAGGGATTTGAATCTATTGGGAGGGGCTGTCTGGATCTTGCCCAGGGTAGCCAAAATATTGGCGACCCTTTTGTCCACAGGTGCCTTTTCCACTGATGAATGAGGAATGGCTCGGGTGCTCATGACTCTTCCAGCGCGCACGTTGGAGATGAGCTCACACGAGCTGTGTTTTTTTGTCCCACCACGCCGCCCGAGCCGCCCGCAGACCGACCGGCGACCCGCAAATTACATCATCCAACCGTAGTCGCACACATTATGACAGCAACTCAACCAACCAGACGAAATTCACGCAAACACGGTGATATTTCATATAAACAACGACGGAAATCATATAAAATACTAGATTTTCATACAAACATGACAAATTTAATTACATTCAAATGAACTATGCGGTGCTAGTTCTGAACAGCACAAGTATATAATACCTGGCCTAAATGGTCGCCCGCCAATCGATTTGTGTTCCTCATGTCCGGTAGCACGATCACCGGACCGCCGGGAGCCCTGGAGGTATATGCTTCAGCGCAAACGATGGCTCGCTTCCCCACTGCCTAACTGATATCATTGGCTGGTGCCGAAGATGATGGTGGAAGGCGGATTCCCTGCTTCCATGGAGCGCATGCGGGGTCGACGAAGGTCCTCGCAATAAAAGGATCCGGCAAGACACCTGCTGTGTACGCTGGCGTCGCCTCCGCGGTGGCCTTGATGGGACCCAAGTGGTGGCAGCCTCCCGTGTTCTACTTCTCCTTGATGATGGTAGCGGACGTGGAGGCGCTGGTCACCGACTCGTCGCTATCCGTGCACCAGGCTTATGTCGTTGCTTGCATGGCGCGGCCACCGGCATGGGTGTCTTGGCCACAGAAACGGGATGCGCGGTACGAGGCGGCGGCGTGGATGGCAGCAACGATGCCCGTGCGCCGCTCCTGTCGAGCCGGCCTAGAGTGGCGAGTTGCTGAACCACGCGCTGGCTTGGGGCGACAACTGGCTCCGTCGGGCGAGGGGAGGGAGGTGGATCAACGAGCTGCATAGCTCGTATCTGGCGGGCTTGGTGGGCCACCCAGTCGGCTTGGATGCGGAATAACTACTCTTTGTAAGCCATTGTAAGAGTGGACACAATGGTGAAGGAGGAGATAGGGGAGCGGCGGAGGTGTGTGATTCTTGGCTGGCGTTTGGCCTCATTTAAATAGGATATTAAATAGATGGTGGACGGGAGGAGATCAGCCAGTGTTGCATTTAATGCCAGCCCGGTCATGAACGGACATGTGTCCAGAGTGGGTTTCTCAGCTTCCACACGGGCGGGTTTCATGGAGGCATTTGAATGCGGCAAGGAGGCGTGTTAAGCCGAGCGTGCATCGAGTGGCGCCCTCGACTCTGACGTAGGACACCACGCCGTTCTTCCACTGCTGTGTGGGCTCTTTGGGTACATTGCCTGCATGTCAGTAACCCAATGCAGGCATCGCATAGCAGAGGAACCTTTGGTGGGCTAGGGCGGTCAGAAGCGGGCATTTCATAAACCGATGATTGTTCGTTGAGTGTGACGTCATCTCTTTCATGTAGATAAGCCTACTATGTTGATAGCCCATTCGATACATTGTGATTCATAAAGACCGCTGCAAACATCAATGTTTTGCTTATCATAGATAAGATTATTACCTATAACAATCGATGTCCTTAACAAAGGGTGCATGCACGTATAGGTTGAGCGTGTGTCTTGCATCGTGTGATGTGTGCATGCAGGCGTGCAAGTGTTGCGTGCGTGCAAGGGTACGTTTCAGTGTTGCATGCATGTGTGCGTACGTGCGTGTGTTCGGGAGTGCATGTGTACGTGTCAGTGTTGCATGCCTGAATGCGTGCGTGTCTTGCGTGCGTGCATGTGTACGTGCGGGGTGAGGCTACACGTCAGTCGACTGACTTTTTCATCTCTGGTCATTAGATTTTTCAGCCGTTGGATATGAAATCAAGGGCCTGCAGTTTATCATCAAACTCCACCCCCTGAGCCGCCAGCCACCACCGGCCCCCGCCACCCGCGGCCGGCCCGCACCGCCACGCCGCCCCGCCCGCCACAAAACCACTCCCCACCACCGGTCTGCCGCTGCACCGGCCATCCCTCTAGGCTCCCCCACGCCGAGCTTTTTCTCCGGCGATCCCCACCCCACCACCCAATCAACGCGCCCCCATCACCGGCGACTGCCAACCAGAGGTCTCACGACTTCGAATACCCACCGACCACTAATTTATTACCATTTTTGTCCTTCATAAAAATGCTGACGGGTGGGCCCTATGGTAATGTGCGCTGCTGAATGTGGACCGTTTGACTGGTCAATTGATCATGTCATCAACAAATTATGGAGCTGTATGGTGAACTAGTGACCGTATGATCACCCTAAAATGTGTTTTATTAACACAGTACAGACTCAAACTAGCATTTCTTTCTTTGATATACGGGCTGCCAGGTGGGCCCCACGGTTACGCGCCCCAATGGTGCAACAGTAGTTGCGCCACGTGGAACGTTTAACTGGTCAATTGATTGTGTCATCAACAAAATACAAAGTTGTACGGGTGAGCCAGTGATATAATCATGACATGTATTTTTTTAACACGATGCAGACGCAAGGGCTCATATATACGCGCAAGCACTTACCGCTATAAGCACACACACGCAGACCCTACCCCTATGAGCACCTTCGAGAGAGTGAGACAGCATATGATCTTGAGATTTTATGAAGTCACCAAAGGTGCCTCGTAGTCGAGTGGAACGTCTCCTCCCACTGAATGCACATCGTCAGAAAATACTGAAATTAACCCAGGGTAAATGCGAGCATAGGGACTTTAACCCTGGTGGGCTCGAGAAACCACTGTCCTCCTAACCATCCAACCACATGTTTAGCACGACAAAGTGTATGTGGTGACCGTGATGAGCTTATTCTGAAGTCTAGTGACCATATCGTGCTTTCGCTTCAAATACAATGACCATAAGTGTCGTCAACAAAATACGGAGTACGCATCAAATGCAAAGTCCATCAGTGTCATCAAGAAAATACGGAGACATATCGTGAGCTAGATACCGTATGATCACCACGAGAATGTATAAGGTGTTGGGGAACGTTGCAGAAAATTAAAATTTTTCCTACGGTTTCACCAAGATCCATCTATGAGTTCATCTAAGCAACGAGTCATGGGAGAGAGGTTGCATCTACATACCACTTGTAGATCGCGTACGGAAGCGATCGAGCGAACGGTGATGATGGAGTCGTACTCGCCGTGATTCAGATCACCGATGAGCAAGTGCTGAACAGACAGCACCTCCGCGTTCAACACACGTACGGTACGGACGATGTCTCCTCCTTCTTGATCTAGCAAGGGGGGAGGAGAGGTTGAGGAAGAAGGCTCCAGCAGCAGAACGACGTCGTGATGATGGTGGAGAGGCAGTACTCCGACAGGGCTTCGCCAAGCGCACAACGGAGGAGGAGAGGTGTTGGGGAGGGGAGGGGCTGCGCCTTGGATCAGCTGCTC
>NC_057810.1:508379059-508386076 GCF_018294505.1 Triticum aestivum | reverse complement strand
AGGGAGGGGGGCTTGCCCCCCAAGCAAGGGGGGTGCGCCCCCACTAGGGTTCCCCCCCCCCAACCCTAGGCGCATGGGCCCAAGGGAGGGGGCGCCCAGCCCTCCAGGGGCTGGTACCCTGCCCCACACGGCCCATGTGGCCCACCAAGAGGGGTGGCCCCTCCCGGTGGACCCCTGGAACCCCTCCGGTGGCCCCGGTACAATACCGATATGCCCCCGAAACTTTCCGGTGTCCGCATGACAACTTCCCATATATAAATCTTTACCTCCGGACCCTTCCGGAACTCCTCGTGACGTCCGGGATCTCATCCGAGACTCCTAACAACATTAGGTAATCACATACAAGTCTTCCTAATAACCCTAGCGTCACCGAACCTTAAGTGTGTAGACCCTACGGGTTCGGGAGACACGCAGACATGACCGAGACGGCTCTCCGGTCAATAACCAACAGCGGGATCTGAATACCCATGTTGGCTCCCACATGCTCCTCGATGATGTCATCGGATGAACCACGATGCCGAGGATTCAAGCAACCCCGTATACTATTCCCTTTGTCAATCGGTACGTTACATGCCCGAGACTCGATCGTCGGTATCCCAATACCTTGTTCAGTCTCGTTACCGGCAAGTCACTTTACTCGTACCGTAATGCATGATCCCGTGACCAAACACTTGGTCACTTTGAGCTCATTATGATGATGCATTACCGAGTGGGCCCAGTGATACCTCTCCGTAATCCGGAGCGACAAATCCCAGTCTCGATCCGTGCCAACCCAACAGACACTTTCGGAGATACCTGTAGTGCACCTTTATAGTCACCCAGTTATCTCGTGACGTTTGGTACACCCAAAGCACTTCTACGGTATCCAGGAGTTACACGATCTCATGGTCTAAGGAGGAGATACTTGACATTGGAAAAGCTCTAGCAAAATGAACTACATGATCTTGTGCTATGCTTACGATTGGGTCTTGTCCATCACGTCATTCTCCTAATGACGTGATCCCGTTGTCAATGACATCTAATGTCCATAGTCAGGAAACCATGACTATCTGTTGAGCAACGAGCTAGTCAACTAGAGGCTTACTAGGGACGTATTGTGGTCTATGTATTCACACGTGTATTACGATTTCCGGATAATACAATTATAGCATGAATAAAAGACAATTATCAAGAACAAGGAAATATAATAATAATCCATTTATTATTGCCTCTAGGGCATATTTCCAACAGTCTCCCACTTGCACTAGAGTCAATAATCTAGTTACATTGTGATGAATCGAACACCCATAGAGTTCTGGTGTTGATCATGTTTTGCTCGCGAGAGAAGTTCAGTCAACGGATCTGCGACATTCAGATCCGTATGCACTTTGCAAATATCTATGTCTCCATCTTGAACATTTTCACAGATGGAGTTGAAGTGACGCTTGATGTGCCTGGTCTTCTTGTGAAACCTGGGCTCCTTGGCAAGGGCAATAGCTCCAGTGTTGTCACAGAAGAGTTTGATCGGCCCCGACGCATTGGGTATGACTCCTAGGTCAGTGATGAACTCCTTCACCCAAATTGCTTCATGTGCTGCCTCCGAGGCTGCCATGTACTCCGCTTCACATGTAGATCCCGCCACGACGCACTGCTTGCAGCTGCACCAGCTTACTGCTCCACCATTCAACATATACACGTATCCGGTTTGTGACTTAGAGTCATCCAGATCTGTGTCGAAGCTAGCGTCGACGTAACCCTTTACGACAAGCTCTTCGTCACCTCCATAAACAAGAAACATGTCCTTTGTCCTTTTCAGGTACTTCAGGATATTCTTGACCGCTGTCCAGTGTTCCTTGCCGGGATTACTTTGGTACCTTCCTACCAAACTTACGGCAAGGTTTACATCAGGTCTGGTACACAGCATGGCATACATAATAGATCCTATGGCTGAGGCATAGGGGATGACGCTCATATCTTCCTTATCTTTTGCCGTGGTCGGGCATTGAGCCGAGCTCAATCTCACACCTTGCAGTACAGGCAAGAACCCTTTCTTGGACTGATCCATTTTGAACTTCTTCAAAATCTTATCAAGGTATGTGCTTTGTGAAAGACCTATGAGGCGTCTCGATCTATGCCTATAGATCTTGATGCCTAATATGTAAGCAGCTTCTCGAAGGTCCTTCATTGAAAAACACTTATTCAAGTAGGCCTTAATGCTATCCAAGAATTCTATATCATTTCCCATCAAAAGCATGTCATCTACATATAATATGAGAAATGCTACAGAGCTCCCACTCACTTTCTTGTAAATGCAGGCTTCTCCATAAGTCTGCATAAACCCAAACGCTTTGATCATCTCATCAAAGCGAATGTTCCAACTCCGAGATGCTTGCACCAGCCCATAAATGGATCGCTAGAGCTTGCACACTTTGTTAGCATTCTTAGGATCGACAAAACCCTCCGGCTGCATCATATACAGTTCTTCCTTAAGATGCCCGTTAAGGAATGCCGTTTTGACGTCCATCTGTCATATCTCATAATCATAGTATGCGGCAATTGCTAACATGATTCAGACGGACTTAAGCTTCGCTACGGGAGAGAAAGTCTCATCGTAGTCAATCCCTTGAACTTGCCGATAACCCTTAGTGACAAGTCGAGCTTTATAGATGGTGACATTACCATCCGCGCCCGTCTTCTTCTTAAAGATCCATTTGTTTTCTATCGCTCGCCGATCATCGGGCAAGTCAGTCAAAGTCCATACTTTGTTTTCATACATGGATTCTATCTCGGATTTCATGGCTTCTAGCCATTTGTTGGAATCTGGGCCCGCCATCGCTTCTTCATAGTTCGAAGGTTCACCATTGTCTAACAACATGATTTCCAGGACAGGGTTGCCATACCACTCTGGTGTGGAACGTGTCCTTGTGGACCTACGAAGTTTAGTAGCAACTTGATCAAAAGTACCTTGATCATCATCATTAATTTCCTCTCCAGTCGGTGTAGGCATCACAGGAACGTTTTCGTGAGCTGCACTACTTTCCGGTTCAAGAGGCAGTACTTCATCGAGTTCTACTTTCCTCCCACTTACTCCTTTCGAGAGAAACTCTTTTTCCAGAAAGGATCCGTTCTTGGCAACAAAGATCTTGCCCTCGGATCTTAAGTAGAAGGTATACCCAATGGTTTCCTTAGGGTATCCTATGAAGATGCATTTTTCCGACTTGGGTTCGAGCTTTTTGGGTTGAAGTTTCTTGACATAAGCATCGCATCCCCAAACTTTTAGAAACGACAGCTTAGGTTTCTTCCCAAACCATAATTCATACGCTGTCGTCTCAATGGATTTAGACGGTGCCCTATTTAAAGTGAATGTAGCTATCTCTAGAGCGTATCCCCAAAATGATAGCGGTAAATCGGTAAGAGACATCATAGATCGCACCATATCCAATAGGGTGCGATTACGACGTTCGGACACACCGTTACGTTGAGGTGTTCCAGGCGGCGTGAGCTGTGAAACGATTCCACATTTTCTTAAATGTGTACCAAATTCGTGACTTAAATATTCTCCTCCACGATCTGATCGTAAGAACTTTATCTTTCGGTCATGTTGATTCTCTACTTCATTCTAAAATTCCTTGAACTTTTCAAAGGTCTCAGACTTGTGTTTCATCAAGTAGACATACCCATATCTACTCAAGTCATCAATGAGAGTGAGAACATAACGATATCCTCCGCGAGCCTCAATGCTCATTGGACCGCACACATCGGTATGTATGATTTCCAACAAGTTGGTTGCTCGCTCCATTGTTCCGGAGAACGGGGTCTTGGTCATTTTGCCCATGAGGCATGGTTCGCATGTGTCAAATGATTCATAATCAGGGACTCTAAAAGTCCATCAGCATGGAGCTTCTTCATGCGCTTGACACCAATGTGACCAAGGCGGCAGTGCCACAAGTATGTGGGACTATCGTTATCAACTTTACATCTTTTGGTATTCACACTATGAATATGTGTAACATTACGTTCGAGATTCATTAAGAATAAACCATTGACCATCGGGGCATGACCATAAAACATATCTCTCATATAAATAGAACAACCATTACTCTCGGATTTAAATGAGTAGCCATATCATATCAAACGAGATCCAGATACAATGTTCATGCTCAAACTTGGCACTAAATAACAATTATTGAGGTTTAAAACTAATCCTGTAGGTAAATGTAGAGGTAGCATGCCGACGGCGATCACATCGACCTTGGAACCATTCCCGACGCGCATCGTCACCTCGTCCTTCGCCAGTCTCCGCATATTCCGTAGCTCCTGCTGTGAGTTACAAATGTGAGCAACGTCACCGGTATCAAATACCCAGGAGTTACTACGAGTACTGGTAAGGTACACATCAATTACATGTATATCAAATATACCTTTAGTGTTGCCGGCCTTCTTGTCCGCTAAGTATTTGGGGCAGTTCCGCTTCCAGTGACCCTTCCCCTTGTAATAAAAGCACTTAGTTTCAGGCTTGGGTCCATTCTTTGACTTCTTCCCGGTAACCTGCTTACCGGGCGCGGCAACATCTTTGCCATCCTTCTTGAAGTTCTTCTTACCCTTTCCCTTCTTGAACTTAGTGGTCTTATTGACCATCAACACTTGATGTTCTTTCTTGATTTCAACCTCTGCTGACTTCAGCATTGAGAATACTTCAGGAATGGTCTTCACCATCCCCTGCATATTGTAGTTCAACACAAAGCTCTTGTAGCTTGGTGGGAGCGACTGAAGGATTCTGTCAATGACCGCCTCTTCCGGGAGGTTGATCTCCAGCTGGGACAGGCGGTTGTGCAACCCAGACATTTTGAGTATGTGCTCACTGACATAACTGTTTTCCTCCATCTTACAACTATAGAACTTGTCGGAGACTTCATATCTCTCGACCCGGGCATGAGCTTGGAAAACCATTTTCAGCTCCTCGAACATCTCATATGCTCCGTGCTTCTCAAAACGCTTTTGGAGACCCGGTTCTAAGCTGTAAAGCATGCCGCACTAAACGAGGGAGTAATCATCAGCACGTGATTGCCAAGTGTTCATAACGTCTTGGTTCTCTGGGATGGGTGCTTCACCTAGTGGTGCATCTAGTACATAGTCTTTCTTGGCTGCTATGAGGATGATCCTCAGGTTCCGGACCCAGTCCGAATAGTTGCTGCCATCATCTTTCAGCTTGGTTTTCTCTAGGAACGCGTTGAAGTTCATGTTGACATGAGCGTTGGCCATTTGATCTACAAGACATATTTTGCAAAAGTTTTCGACTAAGTTCATGATAATTAAGTTCATCTAATCAAATTATTTAATGAACTCCCACTCAGATTAGACATCCCTCTAGTCATCTAAGTGTTACACGATCCGAGTCGACTAGGCCGTGTCCGATCATCACGTGAGACGGACTAGTCATCATCGGTGAACATCTCCATGTTGATCGTATCTTCCATACGACTCATGTTCGACCTTTCGGTCTCTGTGTTCCGAGGCCATGTCTGTACATGCTAGGCTCGTCAAGTTAACCCTAAGTGTTCTGCATGTGTAAATCTGTCTTACACCCGTTGTATGTGAACGTAAGGATCTATCACACCCGATCATCACGTGGTGCTTCGAAACGACGAACTTTAGCAACGGTGCACAGTTAGGGGAAACACTTTCTTGAAATTATTATAAGGGATCATCTTATTTACTACCGCCGTTCTAAGTAAACAAGATGCATAAAACATAATAAACATCACATGCAATTATATAGTAGTGACATGATATGGCCAATATCATATAGCTCCTTTGATCTCCATCTTCGGTGCTCCATGATCATCTTCGTCACCGGCATGACACCATGATCTCCATCATTGTGTCTTCATGAAGTTGTCACGCCAACGACTACTTCTACTTCTATGGCTAACGCATTTAGCAATGAAGTAAAGTAATTTACATGGCGTTCTTCAATGACACGCAGGTCATACAAAAAATAAAGACAACTCCTATGGCTCCTGCCGGTTGTCATACTCATCGACATGCAAGTCGTGATTCCTATTACAAGAACACGATCTCATACATCACAATATATCATTCATCATTCATCACAACTTCTGGCCATATCACATCACATGACAATTGCTGCAAAAACAAGTTAGACGTCCTCTAATTGTTGTTGCATCTTTTACGTGGCTGCAATTGGGTTCTAGCAAGAACATTTTCTTACCTACGAATAACCACAACGTGATTTTGTCAACTTCTATTTACCCTTCATAAGGACCCTTTTCATCTAATCCGCTCCAACTAAAGTAGGAGAGACAGACACCCGCTAGTCACCTTATGCAACTAGTGCATGTCAGTCGGTGGAACCTGTCTCACGTAAGCGTACGTGTAAGGTCGGTCCGGGCCGCTTCATCCCACAATACCGCTGAAGCAAGAAAAGACTAGTAGCGGCAAGCAAGTTGACAAGATCTACGCCCACAACAAAATTGTGTTCTACTCGTGCAATAGAGAACTACGCATAGACCTAGCTCATGATGCCACTGTTGGGGAACGTTGCAGAAAATTAAATTTTTCCTACGGTTTCACCAAGATCCATCTATGAGTTCATCTAAGCAACGAGTCATGGGAGAGAGATTGCATCTACATACCACTTGTAGATCGCGTGCGGAAGCGATCGAGGGAACGGTGATGATGGAGTCGTACTCACCATGATTCAGATCACCGATGACCAAGTGCTGAACGGACAGCACCTCCGCGTTCAACACACGTACGGTACGGATGACGTCTCCTCCTTCTTGATCCAGCAAGGGGGAAGGAGAGGTTGAGGAAGAAGGCTCTAGCAGCAGCACGACGGCGTGATGATGGTGGAGAGGCAGTACTCCGACAGGGCTTTGCCAAGCGCACAACGGAGGAGGAGAGGTGTTGGGGAGGGGAGGGGTTGTGCCTTGGATCAGCTGTTCAGCCCTCCCCTCGCCCCTCTATTTATAGGGGAAGGGGGAAGGGGGCCGACCCCCTCTAGATGAGATCTAG